>NC_092810.1:2135003-2438358 GCF_040954645.1 Diabrotica undecimpunctata
TAGAAGAAAAAATTCAAGAAGCAGCCGACTCAGTATTAACAGGAAACAGACAATGTAAACAAACGGATTGGTATGATGAGGACTGTAAGAAAGCCATTAATGACCGAAATAAAGCTAGAAAAAATAGTATAATAAGAAATAATAAAGAGAGTAAAAAAGCTTATGCCGCAAAAAGACGGGAAGCAAAGAAGATTTGTAGAAGGAAGACGCGGTCAAGTTTAGAGCAGAAACTAGTTCGTATTGAAGAAGATTTTTTACATAAACAAGTCAGGAATTTCTACCAAGAAATAAAACGAGACCGAACCCAATACAAAACCACATCAAGATATTATAAAGATGAAGAGGGGAAACTGTTAGGTGGAACAGATGAAAAATTAAGAAGGTGGGCCAATTATTTCGAGAACATATTATGTACGGACGACCAAGATGAAAGAGAACAAACGCAACTACAACATGAATAAGTAAGGGACCCAGATGTAAATGAAGAAGTACCTACCAAGGAAGAAATTATAGAGATCATAAAAAACTTAAAAAACAACAAAGCACCTGGTGAAAATGGTATCATTGCTGAGTTTCTAAAAGAAGGTGGCGAAATGGTGCAAAAAGAAATCGCTGAGTTAATACGCGAAGTGTGGATCAGAGAAAAAATACCCAATCAGTGGAAAGAAGCAATCTTATGTCCAGTGCAAAAAAAAGGAGACGTTACAGAATGTAAAAATTACAGGGGAATAGCTCTACAAGATACAGTGTATAAGATTCTGGCCATATCAATTAGAAATAAAATTAAAACAAAAGTTGAAAATTGTCTAGGTGAATATCAAGCAGGTTTCAGAGCAAACAGATCGGTAATAGACCAAATTTTTACAATGAAACAAATTTTAGCTAGCTCATATGAATTCAACCTAACATTACACATGCTGTTTATTGATTTTAGACAGGCAAATGATACTTTAAAAAGAAATAGAGTATTCGAAGCACTGGAATATTTTAAATTTCCACCAAAAAAGACTGACTAAATGCATACTCAATGATACTAAAAGTAAAGTCATGTTAAAAGGACGGGTTTCGGATAGCTTTATCACTAATAGAGGTCTGCGACAAGGTGACCCGTTATCAACAGATTTTTTCAATTTGATCTTAGAGAAGATTTTACGAGAGTGTAACATCTACACTAGGGGCACAATATATCATCACAGGCATCAATGCGTAGTATATGCAGATGATGTTACCTTAGTAACAAGGAGACCTGCAGAATTAAGAGAAATCTTTACTAGAATAGAGAGAATGGCCAGGGAATATGGTTTAGAAATAAACGAAGAAAAAACAAAATATATGGTGATGAGGGGAAACGAAAATCATCAAGGACAGTTCTTTAAGATACAAAGCCCAAGTAAAGAATATAACTTTGAAGTTGTTAGCCAATTCGATTACTTGGGAGTGACACTAACAAATAGGAACGAAGAGAACCAAGAAATCATAAAAAGAATGGCCAAAGGTAGTAAGAGTGCTGGGAGCCTGACTAAGATACTGAGGTCGAATATAATATCCAGAACAGCAAAAAAACGAATATATACAACAGTTATCCGACCTACAGTACTCTATGCTAGCGAGACCTGGACACTAAATAAAGATATGGAAGTAAAATTAGATAGATGGGAACGAAAAATTCTTAGAAGGATATACGGAGGTGTAAAAGAGGGGAACATCTGGCGAAAAAGAACGAATGAAGAAATAATGCAAATATATGGGCAACCAAAAATAACAAGACTTGCTAAAATTCAAAGATTAAGATGGCTCGGACATATAGCAAGAATGAAGGAAGGAAGAGTTCCCAATGAATTAATAAACACGGAGGCTGGTACAAAAAGAAAAAGAGGCCGCCCCCGAAGAAAATGGCTGGAGTCGGCAAAAGAAGATCTGAAGTCGCTGCGGGTACAAGATTGGAAAAACTTAGCACAAGATAGAAAGAAATGGAAGAAAACCGTTGAAGCCTTGGGCCTTTGAGGCCTGTTGAGCTGAACTATATATATATATATACAACAGTGTCCTTTTTTTTCTTCGACTTACTAATCATAAATTACACTGTAAAATTACTTATCTGTATCTACAGTAAAGATTTGGGGTTTTGCTGTGGGTTTTTGCTGCAAATTTGTATTTCTAATGTTTCAACATTTACCGTTTTTTAGAATCATGACAATACATATATGTTTGGAAAATAAAACTGTGATTTTAGAATTAGACTGTTTCGAAATATATGTTGTACATATTTCTTTATTGTTGAATTTTCGACCAATCGTGACTTTTGTAAAACTTCCCTTCCCAGCAAACGAAAGCCTATGTATATATTGTATTGACTTTCTAAGATATTTATAATATTAAATACTTAAGTTTTTCTATACTGCCAAAGGTAGAACAAATTTCTTAAATATTATGGATTTTTTTATTCGAGCTTTACATTTTTGAAGTTTTTTCAGCATTTCCGGCATATCGTCAGTGTAATTCTCGTAGTGTGTAATTCCATTTTATAAAATTTTATAGGAGAGCGAAAAAACTAATTTACATAATTAAATTTGTTACTTGGTTTTTAAAATAAAATTGGAGATATGTTTTTTGCGGAACTAATATTTTGAAAGCAAAATAGAAATACGCATTTTTCTGAAAAAATTTATTTATTTTTTTTTAATGCAAATAAACCAGTAACATATGGATTACACATCGGTAATTGTAACAGAACAATGAATGCTTACAAAAATTTTAAATCAGAAAATATAAAATGAAATAATAGCCCAGTCTGGTTAAAAAAAAGGTGGAAAAATGTTTCGCAGATATCTAAAGCTTTTAAGACATAGATGGGGGATACTAGATGATGAATAGATGAAAAGATACTCCTAGTTTTACCTTGCGTTTTTTTAAAGCAATAATTTATGGTCACAATTTGATTTTTTGCCTATAAATTTTTTCCCTTATATTTTAAATAAACAATATTTATGTCATTTTTTTATGTCAAGAATATCTTTATTCTCCCGTTTTTTTAACTAAAATTGATAAATAATTTACAGAGATATTTGCAAAAAAGCAGTTTTTTTCACTAATTTATAAGTTTTATTAATTTTTTTATTGAAAAAATAAAATGGTATTAATACATTTAAACATCAAGGAATTACCATCTTTTAGATTTGTGCGAAATTTCCCCCCGATCAGTCAAATATTTTATAAGTTATTTAATTTGTTTATCCCTGAGGCTAATTATTTAAACTATTGAGCTTGCCCTATGCATGATGCTAGACACATTCAGTAAATTTCATAGGATTCTTTAAGACTTAGACTATCTCAGAAGTTAAATGGCTATTGAGTTTTTATCGAAATTATTTACAAAATAAACGTTTGAAAAAGGGGTATGTTTTTTACTTATAAACAATTGTAATAACTTCTACATTTTTCAAGCTACAGACTTGTGCGTACAACCATTGGATAGCTGGTAAAAACGCTCACATTAAAAAATAAAAAACCTTCTACGACCAATAGGAACGAAGTTAGTGACTATTTTTAAAAAAATCATATCTCCATTGTTTATAAACATTAAGAAGTAAAATTTGCACAAATTTTGAATGAAAATCTAAACTTTATATTGAAACTTATAGCTATAAAATTTATCTAATTTTTCGAAACGACGGTACTTTCGAAAGTTTGACATAGGAAAGTGGACAGGATATCTGTTTCAGCTCCGTTGTTTTTTCGGCATCGGAACTTCAAATTGCAACACGCTTCAAATTGCAGCTGCAACCCTCTTTTTTTATTCAGGGGTAGCTCGTCGAAATATGAATAACTACATAGTTTTTACTAGCCGGAAAATATGGGAAAACTCGGAAAAATTGAGTCCATTTGAAATTCACCCTAAATACTTACTTTTTTTTTAATTTGCTCGAATAGTCTGTCGCAGTATTAATAATGGTGACATAATTTTCACCCCCCATAAATCTCGGAAAATCCCGGAAAATCAACATATGTTTTTTTATTTTATATCAATGATGTAATAATACTTATATATTTTATAAATTAAATTTCAGGTAATTTTTTACACATTATATTATTATATTCCTTATATTAATTAAAATTGTTTGTATTTTTATAATTAACAATATTGATTTTTATTCTATTTTTCTTACAAATATGATATACAATATTAATCTAATCTGCCTTACTGCTTTGATAAAATAAGTCGATTTTTTCATCACTTGCCTTATTAAATTTTGCAATGTTTATTGAACTATACTTTTTTTATTTTCTTTACATACATTGGTTTAAAAGTTAAAATTTGGTTCATTTATTCGACTTCACTGTCAGGTATGAACCTTTTTGTTGCAGGTTGTTTATCTTCACTTATTAAGTCAGTCTTTCCATACATTAACATATTAGTGGGCGATGTTAATGCCAAGGTGGGTCAAGGTAAGGTAGGAGAACAAGTAGGAAAATATGGGCTTGGAAACAGAAATGACAGAGAAGATCGATTGATTCAATTTTGCCAAAGTGAAGACTTCGTAATAACAAATACCTTTTTCAAATTATCTCCTCGACGGTTATATACATGGACATCTCCACAACATACCAAAGAAAAAATAGTGAGAAATCAAATAGACTACATTATGATAGCAAGGAGGTATCATAATACTGTTAAATGTACTAAGACGTACCCAGGAGCTGATATAGGCTCAGATCATAACCCGGTAGTTACTGTGATAGAAGTAGAGACCAAAAAAGATTGGAAGACCACACAGAAAGGCATTAGATTTAAATAAACTTGGAAACAAAAATATACGACAAGAAACATAAGAAGAAATAAATGAAAACCTCCGTTCAGTGCAGCAACAAATTAACGATACAAACAACGTTAACCAAAAATTAAAGTACGTAAATACGGCTATACAAATAGCAGGAAAGAAACATTTTACAAAAACAACAACAAAGAATAAGGGGTGGATGACACAAGATATACTAGACTTGATGGAAATCTTATTGTAGATCTAGAGAATAAAATAAAAAGATGGACAGAACACCTGAATGAATTATTTGAAGACGATAGAAACAACTTAACTCAGATAATCAAAGCAACTGGGCCAGACATATTGAAAGAAGAAGTAGAATACCCAATAAGAAACGCTAAAAATGGAAAAGCAAATGAACCTGATGAAATTCCTACAGAACTGTTGAAGCTTTTGAATGATAAATCCGTAACCATAATATTAAATTTTGCAGCGAGAAGCTAAAACAGTTTCCCCTCCACTTTCCTATGTCGATCTTTCGAAAGTAACTTCGTTTCGAAAGGTTTTAAGTTTCGAGAAATTGGATGAATTTTATAGCTATAAAATTCAATATAAAGTTTTGATTTTCATTCAAAATTTGTGCAAATTTTACTTCTTAATGTTTATAAACAATGGAGATATAATTAACAAAAAAATTGTCGCTTACTTTGTTTCTATTGTAAATAGAAGGTTTATTTTTTTTGTTAAATGTGAGTTTTTTTATTAGCTATCTAATGGTTGTACGTACAAGTCTGTAGCTTAAAAAATATAGAAGTTATTAAAATTGTTTATAAGTAAAAAACATACCCTTTTTTCAAACGTTTATTTTGTAAATAATTTCGATGAAAACTCAATATTCATTTAACTTCTGAGATAGTATAAGTCTTAAAGAATCCTACGAAATTTGTTAAATGTGTCTAGCATCATTCATAGGGCAAGCTCCATGGTTTAAATAATTAGTCCCAACGATAAACAAATTGAATAACTTTTAAATTATTTGACCGATCGGGGGGAAGTTTCGCACAAATTTAAAGGACGGTAATTCCTCAATGTTGAAATGTATTAATACCATTTTATTTTGTTAATAAAAAAATTAATTAAGTTTATAAATTAGTGCAAGAAAACTGCTTTTTTGCAAATATAACCGTAAATTATTTATCAATTTTAATTGAAAAAAACGGGAAAGTAAAGATATTCTTGATATAAAAAATGGTATAAATATTGTTTATTTAAATTATAAGGGAAAAAACTTATAGATAAAAAATCAAATTCTGACCATAAATTATTGTTTTTATCTATTCGTCACCTAGTAACCTCCACCTATGTCTTAAAAGCTTCAGATATCTGCGAAACATTTTGCTGTGAAATCGATGGTTTTATGGTAGTCCTGTTGTATACTTTTCTTCAGTTGTTGCAACTGCTCATATTTTTCTTTTTTAATGGGAATTCTACCTCTGTATAATGCATTGGATTTGCAGGTAATCTGACAGGAAAAGTTTTCCATTCCAATTTAGAATGTCTAATTTTGTAAAATATATTTTTGTTTGTATATTTAATTGCCTTTAGGTCAACTACCTGGGGATCTCCGACTTTTTTTCCAGGTCGTATTGATGAAATAAACTTTATATTACCTTCAGGGCCAGTTGTTCGACAAGCAAATACGTCACAGCAGCTGTCAAAATTATTAAAATTTGCTAATTATTATTGACCTGTAAATAAAAACATGAAATTAACATCAGAAAGAGTTTAATTATGGTTTATTTTAAATTAAAACATAAAATAATAAAATTGAATAAAATAAATCAGTCAACATAACCTCAAAATGTGACGTATTTGATTTTAGTTAAATATTTTATTACAATCAAGTTTTGATTTGCGTGGGGATTTTTCAAACATGTTTTTTTCATATTTTTGCATAGTCAGCAGGTACATTAATTGTGGATTTTCGAATCAATTTTTCTATCGTAGAATGCATACTATCTGCCTCCATCTGGATATGACCTTTCTGGAGATACTTTTGTTTTATAGTTAAATATTTTTCTACTGCTATGTTGAAGAGGGCGTTTGCTAATACAGAGTTTCTTTTTTGAGCAGTGCAACCATCTCTATACAAAATATAATTAGTTTTTTTATTTAGAGGAAATTTACTATTATGGTTGCAAATTCATTAGCTGTTACTTGACCCTCTGTTTCATTCCACAAAATACATACACCTTGCTGGCGTTTTAGATAGTAAATCGTGAAATTATGTATGATAAGTTTTGTTCGGTAATAGAGGGAGCTCACATTGGACTTTGGACAGAGTAGCACCGATTGCAGATCAATTGTAAAAACTTCATTACCTGCTTCTTTGTCAGTAACCGTTTCTTGACGTGCTTCGTTTTTCAGCAGAATGTGAAAATTGTACTCATCTTGCGAAATATTTTTTGTTTCAAAAGCCACACAGACATCGCACTTATCGTTTTTAGATTGGTATAAAGATAAATTTTGTTGATCGAAAATTATGGAAAAGGTTGACATGGGTTTTATATTATTTTCTCCACAAAAATCTTTGCAGTCAACTCTATATAATTGTGCTTTTGATTGCCATACTCTTTCTTAAGTATAACTTTGAACTATTTGCCTTGTAGTAATGGGACTCAAGTTTGGGTAATTTGTCGAAACAATTTGTTAAGTTTTTTATTACTTCTTCGCTTTTCGGCTGCTTTCTAACTCGCTTATTATCTGTAACTGTTTCTCTGGCCCTCTTATTTATGGCAATATCTCTAATACAGAATGTATTTAAAAATATATTTTTGCATACTCGTATTCGATAATGTTCTGCGTTTAAATAGAACTGGATCGATGTTTGCCTTCTAGATATTTCCCGTTCTCTCCTTCGTCTCTCTGTAGGTTTCACAATTACTAATGTATTCACAAAAGTTTTTCTCCAAAAGTTGTCGAATATTTCGTGTCTAGCCTTGTCAGAAATAGAACCACATGTCAATTTTGTCTTGTCGTCCTTACTTAACTTGCAATTGCATCAAGGTTTCATAGTTTTTGCCGCCTTTTCTATATTGTAATTCCATGAATCAATTTCTCTTTTTCTTCCCTAATACTTAAGCCCATTTTCTCTAGTCTTGTAGTTCTCGTGTTTGTTCCATTTGTTTTTGTCTGTTTTACTCCTTTTAGACCTTGAACGCTTCGTTGATTCTTTTGGATTCAGTGTATTGTTGTTCGGATCGTTTTCTTTACATCCTTCATTACTTATAAATTCTTCAAAACTACTACCTATCTCTTCTTTTACCTCTGCTTCCATGATTATCTCTTCCGAATCTTTGGACGTTTCATTGTCTTGGCAGTTCGTTTTTTTCATGCACGAGATTTTTCTGTGCTCAAATTCTCTTATCAAATTCATTATAAAGTACGGTTCTTCCTCAAAAACATTGTTGATAAGCATTTCTTCGGTTTTTCTAGCATATTTCTTGCTCTATTTCTAGTCATTCTTAAACTTTTTCGATTATTGCATAAATAATAATAGAAAATAGACTTACCTTTCTTATGATATATGAAACAACACGCAGAGTTTGAGCAAAAATTGGAGGATTTTACGATAAAGTTTAAGAACAAATGCTGACTTGCGTCAACCAATACAAATGGCGGGAGATCTGCTTGTCAACAGTTTGATGCATGGAGTTAGGTAATTTTCTGTGACGGCTTTTATTGTGAAATGATAAATGCTGCAGAGATGGGTATTTTTCAGGCTAAAGATATGGTATCGTTATACCAGGTAGCACTAAAAGTCATATTTGAAAAAAAAAATGGAGTTACGCACTATGCGAATTACACAAACGATATATAAACCGAATATTAAGCATTACGGTTTTTACTGTAATTTTAGACTAGTCTATAATATACACAATATTATATATAGTCGGTTCGCTATATTTAAGCGGGTTTCGGATTAAAAATTTTATTGTAAGTACCCAGTTTTAATTACCTGCTCTTTGGGGAAATATCAACTGGTCAAATGAAATGAAAAATAATCCATAACTTTTTTTAATTAAATAATAATGGAAAATCTTTTATATAATTGACAGTATAATAAGGAGAATTACTTCATTAATGGAGTCTAATGTGGCTAATATAAACCTAATAATAATTTTATATTACACTTCACACAGAAAATATGGTCTATGTATATGTGTTACATGGAGAGAATTTCTAATGAAAAATAAAAAAATTTAACTTGCCAACAAAAATGAAAATCAGTCATTATCATCAAAAATATCATAATCGTCATCATCATCACTGTCATCACCATTAATTGTTATTATGATTGGACTTATTTCGTTTATTTTATTTTCACGAGTCCACCAATCTTCTATTAGTTTCTCGCACTTGAATATACAGTTGCACCACACTTCTGGAGTTACAATTGAAAGTGCCTTTCGCCAAGTTTCCCGAACTGCGTCGTCGCTATAACCGTTGGGCCCAATATGGTTGTCATAATATTGTTTTGCTATTCCCCATATATATTCGATGGGATTAAACTGGCAATGATACGGTGGCAGACGTAAAACTTGATGACCGTAACTTTCAATAATCTGATCCACAACAAAGGTTTTTGGTTTTGCGTGGATATTTGCCAAGCGTAATAATTCTGATTTTAAAATATATTGTGTAAATGGTATATGTTCCTTTGTCAACCATTCTTTAATTTTATTAACAGTCCAAGAATTCGTTGGACTTTTGTTTAATACTTCAGAATGGTAAGGTGCATTGTCTAAAATAATTACGCTGGGCTCACTTTAACCTGGGAGAAGTTTTTCATGTAACCATTTTACAAACATTTCTGTGTTCATATTATCGTGATAGTCACTTGATTTTGATTGATGAAAATATTACATCAGCACCTTCTATAAAACCCGATTTCCCTCCTGCATGTAAAATTATGTGGCTTCCCTTCTCCATCAGTATGTTTGATAGACTTTACGTTATCATCTTGCCATATTCTCTTGGTTGCACCCCTAGAAAATATCCATGTTTCGTCTAAATATATAAAATTTGCCCTTTCTTCTTTTAATTTAGAATATTTTCTTAGAAAGTTAATTCTTTTATGCACAACAGAACTTCCTTCACAAAGGGCTTTTCTGTTATCCTCCTTTTGAAATTTGAAACCCAAATTATGTAACACTTGCCATAGACTTGTTCTGCCAATTTCGTCAAATTTTCTATCTTTTAATTCCGAGAGAATTGTATTTAAGGTCACATGTTCCTTGTTGGCTCGCATTCGATAAATGGTATCACGAATTTCAAATTTTTTTCCATCTGGAATATCTTTCGTTTTCAATGATAGGCGAGTTTTTCGGTGATCTTCTTTCGGCCGTTCAGTATTGCGATTTTGTAATACTCCTCTTAGTTTGGTTTCACTAATTCCTAGAGCATCACATACGCGTTGTTGAACAGACATTACCGATTTTAAAGGACCGCCATTTTCTTTTTCATCCGCAAAATACCTATGTACACTACAAATTAGACTATCTACATCTAACACACGTCTAGGCATTTTTAAATATTTCCATCAAACATACAATGTCAACACTGGCAAAGAATCAATTCAACTGCAATATTGTAACAAATTTATACCTACCCTAATGTTATTTTAAAATATGACCATTAATGCAGTTTTTACCTAATTTTCTGGGAAGTCGTTTACTGCAACTGGTTATCAATGAGTCATTAGCATAATTTTGTTAATCCGAAACCCGCGTAAATATAGCGAACCGACTATACAAAAACATTGATCTTGAATTAATTCTATAATATTTAAGATTTGTTTTAAAATTTCTAGTCAATTTCAGAGCTTATGCCAAACAATTATCTTTAGATAGGACACGAATTTTTAAAAATGTTTGTATCTCTAGCTTGTTTGTTATTTATTATTGTACATTCCTAGTTAATAAACAAAATCTACGTCTTCTATAAGCCACGCCGTGTGAGATGACAATACTAGAATAGCTTTACTCTAAGAATTTGTTACCAATTTATACACATAGTTGAAAAAAATTTTGTATTTCGAATGTAATAAAGAAAAAATAATTATTTGTATCCTATTTTTTTATTTGTAGGCTTGTATGAATTAATATTGACCAAATATTTGTATTCCTTAAGAGAGACTCGTACAATTCAAAAACGCTTACCTCGCAATTCCAGATTACCAATTCGAATTCAAGGCTGGTCACTCTACACAAAATGCATTGGTAGAAGGAACAACCTCGCCTCAATCCTAAACAGATAGGTTGAATTTTTCGATGCAAAATTTAATGGCCATCATATCGAAGAAGCAGATAACACCCTAGCAAATCGAAATGATTGGAATCCTTTCAACCCAAACGAAAGACCACGTACCATCGAAAACGTTGCCCAAGCCATTAAAAAGCTTAAAAATAATAAATCACCAGGAATTGATCAAATTTGCAGTAAGCTCTACAAGAATGGTGGCGATGCCCTACTACAGACACTGCATAAGCTTTTACTTCTTGTTTGGCATAATGAGACCATGCCTTGTGAATGGTCTCAAGGCGTGATATGCTTGTTACATAAAAAAGGTGACCAGCTCCAGTGTGACAACTATAGAGGTGTAACCCTGTTAACAACTGCTTACAAAATACTAGCAAATATTCTCTACGAAAGGCTGCAAGTTTACACAGTGGGCATAGTTGGTAAATATCAAGCTGGATTCACTCCAGAAAAATCAACAATTGACCAGAATCATTCAATAAGACAGATTCTCGAAAAAACATTAGAATTCAATATTGAAACCCATCACCAATTCGTCGACTTCAAGGCCGCGTACGACAGTGTCAAGAGAACAGTGCTATACCAATCAATGCATGAGTTTGGTATACCAGAGAAACTTATCCGACTGACGAGAATGACAATGTCTAACATAGAAGCCACTGTTAGAATACAGGGGGAGAATTCTAGATTCTTTGGGATAAAGGATGGACTCAGACAAGGAGATGCTCTGGCTTGCCTCCTATTTAATATTGCCTTAGAAAAGGCAGTCCGAGATACACGAATTAGGGATGGCGGTACTATTTACAATAGATCGATACAAGTCTTAGCATATGCTGATGACATTGACCTAATAGGGCGTAGCAAGCGAGATGTTGAGCAATATCTCCTAGAATTGGAAACAGCGGCGAAATAGGTCAGTCTAGTCATCAACGAAGACAAAACCAAGTACATGTTGGTTACAAAGGATCCGATAGCAAATGAGGAACGAAAAACAGTCTTTGGAAGTCATACCTTTGTACGTGTTGACAACTTCACATACCTTGAAGGTCGCTATTGACTGCTACCAATAAAATAAGCGAAGAAATCAAAAGACGAATAAATCTTACAAATAGGGCATACTATGGAATCCAAAAGCATTTCCACACAAGAAACATTCAAAGAAGAACTAAAATTATTATATATAAAACATTGCTGAGGCCGGTCCTCACATATGGAGCAGAAACATGGACTCTAACGCAGAAAGATGAAAGACTTTTGGGAATATTTGAGCGTAAAATACTCCGCAAAATATTTGGAGCTATAAACGACCAAGGGCAGTGGCGCAGAAGATATAATTTTGAATTGTATCAGCTCTTTGATGAGCCAGATGTCATAACGTTCATTAAAACACAGCGACTTAGATGGGCTGGACACATAATACGAATGCCATAAAATACGATTGCTAAAAAGCTAACCACAGGAACACCTGTAGGAAGAAGAAGCAAAGGCCGACCGCGAATTAGGTGGTTAGATGGAGTTGAAACCGACTTACGGATATTAATAATCAGAAGACGGCAACATGTTGCCATAAACCGAACAGAATGGTGACGAATTTTAGAGCAGGCCAAGATCCACAGAGGATTGTCGAGCCAAAAATGATGATGAGAAGCAACAACCTTCATATCGTAATCACTTAACGAAAGCAGACACTTCATAGGCATATTCCTAGACGTCCAGAAGGCATTCGACCAGGTCTAGTATACAGGCCTGATCGAAAAGCTCGACCTTGCTGGACTGCCCACACCTTTCGTTAAACTAATCAATTACTATCTTACCGGACGATCAGGATCAAAGTAGCCGACCATTTATCTCAATACTTGCTCCAATATTATACACAGTCTACAACAGTGACATTCCCCGCCCACAGCAAGGATCGGAGTCCCCCCTACTTTTCGCTGATGATACGGCCCTCCTCACATCAGGGACTCACAGAGATCGTGGACAGCAGCGGTCTGTATTCGAACGATCACAAATCTACCTAGACAGAGTTATTAGGTGGTGCAACAAATGGAGACGCCCAAGGCCGGATAACTCTTTTAGGAGAAGACCTTATTCTCAAAAACTCGGTTTCCTACTTGGGAGTTCGTTTTACGACAACTCTCAACTGGAAAGCCGACGTGCAAGAAACCTTAGATAGGATGAAAAAGAGGTTTAACCTCCTGAAAGTACTGTCCGATAAAATGGGTGGGACATCTTCAAAAACACACCTACAAAACATTTGTTAGACCAATCGTCGAATACAAGGCATGCGTCTATGCTACTCTGAAGCCCCACCAACTCAATGCCGTAATGACAACCGAACGCAGAATACTCAGATACTGCATGAGGACGGACTGCTCGTATCCATCAGCCCACATACATATACTGGCCAACATCACACCAATAAAGGACAGAATCATATCCCTCAGCAGGAAGTATGTCCTAAGAACCATAGCTGGCTCGAACAACAGAGCCAAACACTAAAGACGCCTTGCAATCGCCGAGGGCAAATGCTCACCAAGCTTCCCACAAGAAAAGTTCCGTTTCCTCCAGCAAAACTTCTCCACAACACTGGACATGAACTTCCTTTCCCTATCAAATATCGCAGTTAAAACTGCACGCCAAAAACGATAATAAAGATCCGTTCCTACAGTATAGTTGGTAACCATGAAGTACCTAAACTGGCATGCTAGGCTAGGCAAAAACTCCCCTCTTCCTCTTGTGCGCTCCGGTCGACACACACACACGCCACCTTCTACTTCCCCCCTGTTCTTTAGTAGTCCACTACTCCTCAACATTCACAATTCGGAAACCGACGTTTAGCACACACCCACTACTCCTTTTAAAAAAAGGAGTACCCTATTCCTTGAAGAGGCCCAGGCCTAAACAAGGTTAAAACTCAGTCTGTCCTGACCCGTGTTTCAGATTTTTCATAATTTTTTGAACACATTTAAAGTGATGCTCCGCAAAGTTCCGGTAGGGCTTGATAGACCGGCAGCCATAATAAAATGAATGCATATAATACTGCAGTGGTCAGAGACGAAATTCCAAGGAAACTTTAAAAATCATACGAACAAGCTAAAATTAAATGAGAATGTGTCAATTTTGCGAACAAAAAAAGACGCAAAAACGTTGGTCACTCCTACCACAGGGCTTTCCCCTATCCTTTCCTTTTCCTTTTTCCCTGTTATGAGTCAATGGAATTCAATAACTAAGATAGTAGATTCATCGCTAGACAGAATCAAAGTGGACTATTATGTGGATTATCCAGATTTAGCCATACGGCTCACACTCCCACAAAAGGTAAAATTCACTCATCCCAGATACCTACGGTATCAAAAGGATTGAGCTCTGGTGGGACTCTTCCCGTGTTATCAAGCCCTAGGTGACTGATACGTCGAAGCATACTTCAAAAATGTTTGTACGTATCTGGATGTCGAGAGTAGCACAGCTTAGTGCTTCTAGATCTTATACAGGTGTTTACAATTTATTATCTCAGATTTAGCCATATGTCTAAAGGGAAAATTCACTCATCATAGATACCTACGGTATCAAGAGGATTGAGCTTTGGTGGGACACATTCCGTGTTATCGAGCCCTAGGTGACTTAATACGTCGGAATATCTCCCAAAAATTTTTGTACTCATTTGGATGTCGAAAATAGCACAACTTTCTGCCGTCAGATCTTATACAGATGTTCACAGGTTGTTATTATTATCCAGATTTAGCCATACGGCTCACACTCCAAGGGGAAAATTCACTCATCCCAGATACCTACTGTATCAAAAGGATTGAGCTCTGGTGGGACTCTTTCCGTGTTATCGAGCCCCAAGTGACTTGGTACGCTGGAGTATCTCCCAAAAATTTTCGTACACATCTGGACGTTGAGAGCAGTACAGCTTTCTGCATGGTCTTGTAGAGATGTTCATTCAGACCTATCTTTTTTATGTTTTCTAGGAGGTTCTTCGGAATAACACCAGTAGTAGAAAGAATAATAGGTATTGTTTGGGTACTTTCCATTCTCCACTGTCTTTGTATTTGAATTTCCAGATTCCTGTACTTGGCGATCTTTTCGTTCTGTTTAACAGGAAGATCATTGTTGTTGGGTATCGCCACATCAATTAGTGTTGTTTGTTTCTTAAGTTTATTAACTAGTATGAGATCTGAGATCTGACCAAACCGAAATTAGGAAAGAAAAATATTATAACTATGAAAAATCAACAAGGCCAACTAGAAACAAGCAAAGCTCAGATATCAAACATAGTTGAAAACTTCTATACAGAGTTATACCGCTCAAGAAACGATCCCCCCGACTCTTCAAAGCAAAATCTGAAAAGACAAATAACAAACGTAAATTCTGAAGTAATACCCGAAATAAGCGAAGTAGAAATAGAAAATGCAATTAAAGAATTGAAAAGAAATAAAGCACCGGGTAGTGTTGGAATTCTGGCAGAAATGTTGAAAGAAGGCGGAGAAGTAGTCATCAGGTACCTAAAAATACTTTTTAATAAATGCCTATTTGAAGGAAACATACCAAAGGATTGGAATACTGCTAACACAATATTAATACACAAAAAAGGGGACAATACAGATCTGAAAAATTATCGTCCAATATCACTACTATCACAACTTTATAAAACATTCACAAAAATAATTACAAATAGATTGACAACAAAGTTCGATGTATATCAACCAGTAGAGCAAGCCGGATTTAGAAAAGGGTTCAGTACATGTGACCATCTTCACACACTAAAGGTCCTAATAGAAAAAGTTAACGAATACAATTTACCAATCTGTTTAGCATTTATAGACTACGAGAAAGCTTTTGACAGCATAGAATTATGGGCTATTGAGGAAGCACTGGTCAACAGCAGAATAGATTCTAGATATAGGATATTAATACATAATATATATCAACACGCTGAAATGGTAGTCACGATGGATAACGGAATGAATAAGACAGGGAGACACCATATCTCCAAAACTATTTACTGCCGCACTTAAAGACATCTTTAAATCACTAAATTGGGAAACGAAGGGACTATCGATAAACGGAAAGTATTTAAACCATCTAAGATATGCAGATGACGTAGTACTAATAGCCGACAGCTGGAAAGAACTGAAGACGATGATCGATGAGCTTCATACGGAATCCATAAAAAAAGGACTGAAAATGAATCTGAGTAAAACTAAGCTAATGTCGAATAAAGATGATCAACCGACGATAACCATCCAAGGAACAAAAGTGGAACATGTAGAAGAATACATATATCTGGGTCAGAATATCAAGGTAAACAAAGAAAACCAAACTACCGAAATAAGCAGACGAGTAAGAATGGGATGGGCCGCATTTGGAAAACTCTAATACATACTGAAAGACAAAAAGATACCCCAAAACCTTCGAACAAAAGTGTTCGATTCTTGTATCCTTCCCGTTCTCACTTACGGAGCTCAAACCTGGACATTCACAAAAAAGAACATGGACAAGATTCAAAAAACTCAGCGAGCCATGGAACGACAGATGCTTGGTATCTCACTAATAGATCGGCAAACGAACGAAGCAATCCGGAACAAAACAAAAATAAAGGATGCCGCGAAACAAGCAGCTAAATTAAAATGGAAATAGGCTGGACACAACGAACGTCTCGAAGATGGTAGATGGAACGAAGAAGTCGGAAACTGGCGACCGTACGATGCGAAGAGACCAAGAGGAAGACCTCAAATGCGCTGGAGCGACGATATCAAAAGAGTCGCAGGACCAATGTGGAAACGCCTAGCACACAACAGGGATGAATGGCGAGAAATGGGAGAGGCCTTTATTCGACAATTTGGATAGAAAAAGGGCTATAAAAAAAAAATGAGATCTGGTCTATTATGTGCCACTGTTTGGCCTGTGAGCACAGTACGGTCCCAGCATAGCTTGTAGTACTCATTCTAAAGTATACTTTCAGGAACGTATTGATAATATGGGAGATGGTTTGTTTGGAGATGTCCCAGTTTGATAGCTATCTCTTAATGAATGATCTTTCCTACTAAGTTGTGCCGTTCCTTATATTCAGTTGCAGCAAATGCCTGGCAGCCCTTGGTAAAGTGTTGGATGGTTTCTTGAGCTTGACATTAATATCGGCATTTGTCGTTTTGGACCTGATGGTTTTTGACAATATATTTCAGGTAATTGTGTGGATTATTATTAATATTATTATTATTATTTCGAACAATACACATATGACTGATTTTGCATTTTGTTTAGAGCTTTAGGATTTAGGGTTTCGTCAAAAATTTAATCTTTTAAAACGATTGGGAACCGCTGATTTAGGGCAACGAAGATTTTAGATATGCAAATTTGTTAAATTATCGACACTCGCCCTTTCTTAATTTCGACAACACAAACTGTGGCAATCAGTTTATTCACCTTAACTGAATCATATGCGACTTGACCAATTCGTCACAGCTGCTACATTTAAATGAAATGTTATTCCTGGGATCAGATCCGAAGTCCCGTCACGTCGATCGATGACTCGAAGACGACAATTAAAGGATGAACACCCCGTTCTCGATTCTAGAATATGTAATATAATATCCAAGCAATGAATATCAATGGCTGACTTTTATGTCGAGAATATCAATTAGAGTGTAATAAAAATTTTGTTCGTATGATGTACATCGACTGCCGTGCTGAATGCAAATAAGATATCGCATTATCAGTGAACATTTTTTATATAAAACTATAAATAACAGAATTTTTTTATTGGTACCCCATTTTGCTTTTAACTGATTTGACAGGAGAACATAACTCGTAATGTCAAATAAATAATATATGAATCAAATATTACTAAACTCCATTCGCTTAGCTCGGGTATATTTTGACAGATTCATTGTCGGAAACCTACAACACAACAATTCCTACTTCTCAGTATTAATAGCTAAAGTATCCTACTATTGCATACTACTTTGTTTAAAAAAAGAAGAATTATTCTAAATAGTGGAAGTGTATACTAAACCATGGAGCAAAAAGACAAAAGAGGGAATCTAATCGTTATGAAAAGGAGACCAAAAAAGTGGCCTCTGATGGCGGACATATCCGGAAATGCGAATGCGCCAAATTTAAATTTCATGACACTTCACAATAATCATACCGTGGTGTAGGGGTTCTAATTTATCTGTTTATTTGTTATATTACATAATATTAATACATAATACACTTAAAATACTTTTTTTAACACTAGAACACAATAAAGTTTTAATTAAATAATAATAATAGCCTAAAATGTGAAACAATTGTTAAAAAACTTCAATAGAAAATACAAATAATCTTTCATGTGACAGTTGGGACAAATAATAACATCAGCAATAACATATCCCAACTAAATTTGATTTCTTAAACAAGGAAAGAGTCTATCTTTCCTTGTTTAATGTGGCCTCTCAAGATGGCACTTCCTGTCTAACAATATTTTTGTCCCCACTACCTTTACATTCCCTCTTTTGCCTTTTTGCTCGATGTACTAAACACATCAAATTTTGGGTAGTATATATTTAAAAAATATATTTTAGTTGTTATAATTTAACATAAATATTTATTATATGGTGCAGATAAATAAATATTTATTGTCGGTAATTCGCAAAGTTCTATTTAAGTTACTATTTAGTTAGTTTACTATTAATATTGGCTATGAGTACGTGTGCTTGGTTGTATAGTAATTTCCAGCCACTTTTAGTCTGTCAAAAAGTAACTAACTTCGCAAAAAAAAATTACTAAATTCACTAGACAGTTCGGACTGGGAATAGCGAACCGAGTATAACAAATGTTTCAAAAGCTTTATTGAAATATTTGAAAATCTTAATCTTTTAAATGAATGTGAGAAGTACAGTTGGTATTGTTTGACATATTTATATTTCGGTTTTTTAAATCAGAGGAAATGCTGTTGAAATTAATACTACCGACATTCTTGGAAGCCAATGCGGTTGTACTTCCGTGTTCTGACATTTTCTTAAGGTAAGCAATCACAACTCGTTCATCTGTATCTGTTACCTTTTGCTCTTCCATCCATTTAATGAACTTGTCATATTCTTTTTTGTAAGCATCTTCCGATTTTTGCGTTATTAACCGCGATTCTGCTTTACTATTTAAGTAATCAATGTTAGAACTCATTTTTAAGCAATATGCAACCAGTAATAGCAGTTAATCTTATGTGACAGATTGCAACTTAATTTTTGCTTATTTTTTTCTCATTTCCATAACAACGAAAGGTATACTGATGTACATCACAAATATTAGCTCTTATTTCAATTTTTAGTACGTTGTTTGTTTGTGTTTAGATGACTGCGGATACTAAATCCATTCGCCAATCTTACAATTTTTACTCATTTTTTCATTAGTCATTGTTTTGTATACAATCTTATCTTAAATCTACTACTAGTATTGATCTCTAATATACAGGGTGAGTCATGAGGAACTTTACATACTTCTACCATATGTAGAGTCCCTCAGGGAGCATATCATGTAGCCACTAAAAAATGTCAACTCCTCTTCTTTATTAATTAACAGGGTGATTTGTGTAATTGACCATTTATTTCATTTTACTGTAGTGTTTATACGGCTAATTTGTTTTTTTTTAATTTTTGCATGATACAGTACACTACTATCAAGCATTCGACTGGTATTAGCTAAACTAAAAAATTCCAGGACTGGCTTTGGAAAAATTAATTTAGGGATTCGTATTAAATATTACACCCTGTATATATATTTTTTAAAATGCAGTAAGTGATTTTCAAACTACATAAATAGCCAATGAAAATGACATATGCGACAATGTTGTCGCACTTTTATTAAATTTTTAGTGAACGATCAAATCTTACCAAAAATAGAACAACCATAATGAAGTATCAAATTATGAGGTAATTAATTTAAACAAATGTTATAAATTTCAAAAATTTAATTGAAATGATAAACTGAGTCACTGCACAACAAAAAACAGTAACTACTAACAATAACGAAAAACAATTTAAAAAAAAAATAAAAATATGTACATAGTTATGATAAACCCATAAATTAGAACTGGAAAAGATACAATAATGGTAACAAAATAAAAATAATTCAAAATAGATTTTCGAAATGGAACCCTGCAGCCTGTACACATTTTTGTTGCCGAATTGTTAATTGACGTATTGAATTACGGATACTCTGGGGATCGTTTCTAATAGTATTACAACAATGTATAATTCTATCAATTAATTGTTGTCGGTTATTAATATTCACTGCGTAAACTAGTTGCTTCAATCGTCCCCAAATATGGTAATCAACGGGATTAAAATCAAGGGATCTTGAAGGCCACGAAATAGGACTTGTACGTCCTATCCACCTGTTGCCATAAACATTATTGAGATGTTGTCTCACTGCCAGTAAAAAGTGTGGGGGTGCCCCATCATGCTGAAAATACATCACTCGGATAGCAACGTTCGCGTTGGCAAGCAAATTCGGCAAAATATTTTGTAGAAAGTTCAGATAGACCTGCCCTGTTAAAGGACCATCAAAAAAGTGAGGACCTACTAATTGGTTATTTATGACACCAATCCACACGTTAACCGAAAACCTTAACTGAGAACGACGTTCTCGAATAGCATGGGGATTTTCTTCTGCCCACACATGTGAATTTCGTGAATTATTTATCCCGTCTCTGGTAAATTGGGCTTCATCTGTAAATAGTGTCCTGTATAGCGTTGGTCGATTATTGTTAATCCATCTACAAAATTCCAACCTATCGATCTCATCTCCAGCATGTAGTCGCTGAACCATTTGAATGTGATATGGGTATAGAATATTTTTTTGTAAGACTCTACTTACTTTTGATTGAGTAACATTGAGTTCTCGACTTACTTGTCTAGTGCTTATTGTAGGGTTCATAGTAACGGCGTCCATAATGTCATCTTCCTGTGCTTCATCTACATGTCGCTCTGTTGTTCCACTAGGAAAAGTGCCATTTTCTCGAAAATAATTAAAAACTGATCCAAATGTTGGATGACTGAGAGTTCGACGATTAGGAAATCTCCTGCGATATTCTCTACTAGCAGCCCTACCATTCCCATTAAAGAATCCATAAACAAATATTATGTCTGCATATTCTGTGGTCGAAAACTGATGTGGCATTTTGAACGAAAGTAACAAAAGCTCTACCAAAACTAACACAATGTACTTAACGTAGATATGACAGAAGAAATATGTATTCTTGTACACATAAATAACAATTGATAATGACAATAATGACAATGGGTATAAAATATCAAGAAACGTCAAACGGTCAACGCCAACCTTCATTTTAAACTTTTTTAGATTTATTTTTATTTAGTACAGTAGTTGATGCAATGTATTATTATTTGACATAAAATTTTAATCATTTACAATCAACAAAAACTAACACATACAAGAGGTTTGACTTTTTAATAAATTTAATTTATTATTTATCGAAAATAATGCCCCAATACGATCTATGAGTAAAAATTTAAAATTGAAAAACAATTGATTCTATCGTAGAGATAATACAAAGTGACAGTAAAGATGTTAATTTTCTACGTATTAGATTATGTTGTAGGAACTCATTTTAATTAAAATGTTTGAAATTTATAACATTTGTTTAAATTAATACCTTATAATTTGATAAATACACTACAGTAAAATGAAATAAATGGTCATTTACACAAATTACACAATGGTTAATTAATAAAGAAGAGGAGTTGACATGTTTTAGTGGCCACATGATATGCTCCCTGAGGGACTCTACATATGGTAGAAGTATGTAAAGTTCCTCATGACTCACCCTGTATAGTCTTTTTTCGATAATTTGTTTCTAGTTTTTTTTTCTATTAGGTGCTTTTTAGTTATTTATATATAAAATAGGTGATTAGGTCCTCAGAGTTCCACAGCAAACTCTTCTGCAGCTATCTTCTTAATTCAATAGCTACTTTACTGTGGACTGTCCAAGTTCCTTATTGTTTCTTTTTTTTTATTTATTTTTTTAATTATTATTTATTTCTTATATTTTTTTTTATTTTATTTTTTTTTTATTATTTATATTCTAACCAATTTTTAGTAGTAATAATACATGATTTTAAAGTAAGTGTAGTCTCCAGAATAATAGACATGGTGTTCATCTATAATTCTGATTCCAGAATTTGGCCATCGAACTTCACTGCATCCTAAAATATCTATCTTCAGGGGAGTCATTTCTTGAATAATATTTGCTGCTTTGCCTGCTTGGTACATGCTTCGAATGTCCCACGTACCGATCCTCCTTTTAACTTTTGAGATATTATTGGCTGACGGGGGGATTCTTAGCATCCTCTCCCCACTTAAGTGGTGCCTGAGACTGAGGGCCGTTTGTTGTAGATTTTCAGCCATTGTGGTATCCTGGGGATATCCTTACGAATCTTTTAATGTGGTAGTCATCCCGTGGCTTTTCACATCTCAATGCCGTTGGCTAATTTAGCTCTTCCGCCTTTGGAGTCAATTTCTCAGCTCCAGGACAATGAAGTGCCCTACCACATGTCATTTCATCCACCCGTAGCTGTTAAATCATAATTACCGCCTGTGATTATTCAGTATCAGACTGGTAAAGAGATTTTTCTCTACCGCTCCGATCCTGTGATGACATAGCTGCCTATGCCATGCTCTCAAATGATACGCAGGTGTTTATTTGATAAAGCTTATTTGGCAAAGCCTGGAAGAGGTATAAAGTTGTAACGTATCTCGCGAGAATGATTGTAACGTCGCCATTTTGTACCATTATTAACCACTTAAAATCTTAATTATTCTATATCTTATATTTGTATATTTCCTTTTTAAACGATAAACTTTTCGACCACCCCCCATATAATTAAAC
Source organism: Diabrotica undecimpunctata (assembly GCF_040954645.1). Taxonomy (NCBI): domain Eukaryota; kingdom Metazoa; phylum Arthropoda; class Insecta; order Coleoptera; family Chrysomelidae; genus Diabrotica; species Diabrotica undecimpunctata. Next base: position 2,157,975 of record NC_092810.1, read on the forward strand.
AAATCGATAGCAGCAAGAACGAGTTGGTGTTTACAATCTGGCCGTAAAAGTGTATTGGCCCTCGATGGACCAAATATGGACGGTGCGTGGTACTCGCACAATCGACTGAAATACCCACGTGCCGTTTGCCTTTTACAGCTCGCCAATTCTGATAGAGAATTATTTTTGATTCGAAAAATATGTAGCGGTGTTGTTAGCGGAGGTATTCGAGAAACACAAGTTGACAGGTGTTTAGGAAGAAAACGTATGGGATTATGCTAATATCTAGGCATACTACTTATAGGTTTTAGCTGCGATAAGTCGTTGATGAATAGATACTTAAATAGAAGTGTCTAATTGCGTCATTGTGACGTGAGTATGTTAATTATCTACGGAAGAGTACCAAAGGTACTTTGTTTTCAAAATCAATGAATTTGAACGTTTTATTATCATATAATTTCAAATACAAATTTTATGTTGTAATTATCGTACATTGTAAAGAAACATCTAATAATAAAAAAGCCATAAAAGAACATTCTAAAGGTAGAATAAAATGGGTTTGCAGCACAAGATTTGCAGAGTGTGCAAATTAGATGCAAACACTGTATTTGTAAAAATTCTAAATATTGAGTTTCAGCTGATAGTTATTTGTCACATGTTATAGCTATTGTTGATGTAGAAGTTCAGCTGCAAAGTCAGGTATCTGCTAAGAAATGGGCATTAGAAATCTTGAGTCAGATGCAAAACTCTGTATTTGTGCACACAGTTGCATAACTGTGTAATTGCAAATGGCCAATCGCTTACATTATTTGAATTCCATGACACGTCACATGTGCACATGTCAATTACGCCATCATACGCCATTATGAAGGCGCACATGCGACCAAATGCACTGTTTGTTGTTTCACTGCTAAAAACACCAAGTTTATTGCGAGTAATTGACATTATGGATCTTCATGTGCATATTAGACCTTGTGAAAAAGGAAAAGGGAGAAAGGAAGAAAACGAGTTGTATAAACAAAAAATTGATAACGAAATGTAATTAAACTTAAGGGGTAAGAGGTATCTACAATCAACTAGATCAGTTCGGGACTGATAATCAATATTTTTAGGCATAAACCTAAGGATTTACCCGGGTTTCCCACCTGTAATCATACAAAGAAAGTTAATTCTAAATATTGTAGCTACTAACTTGATTCCAAGTGGTACTTGCATCAATCACTACTTTTTCTATTGTTTGATTTTCAAGTTAGCACATTATTGGGTTCTTTCATTAAAGTTTCGATTACTGCATTTCTATTATTTCCTTTAATTCCAGTACCAACAGTGTGTGATTTAAAGAAAATATTTAAGAATATTTTTATAGCTGATGGTTAGACTTCGGCAAATATGCATATTGCATATTTTGCATATTGTGCATATTTTATGCAAATATTTCATATTTTGGCATATTTGTATAAAAGTTTGCATAAAGTGCATAAAAGTTCAGATTTTTATACTGTATTTGAAAATTTTTAAACATACCAATTTATTTCAATTCTTGTATAAAATTTTGTAGTCATTTTAATCAAGAAATGATCTTAGTACGTAGTAGTAGTAGAAAGTACGTAATCTCTATAGGTACAAAACATTTACAATTTCAAAGAAGATCAATTTAAGTAGCCCTCAACATTCTTAGAAAGTCTCGGTCACTGAGGCATTCAGTTATTGGATAATCGCTAAGGGTTCGCTCATTTGCATTTTATGATCTAATCCCCAAATCTATCTACAATTTATTGTATCTTAACAGCAGGTAAACGGCTAATAGTTTTGTTCCTAATTTAGGGATTTTCCAAAATCTCCCAGTTTATTGAATTAGGTACCTAAACATTTCTAATTTGATGCTCAGATTTGTAAATCATTTTTGTTTTGATATTCAAAGCGTAAACACTCGTTGTGCGTAACAAAAAGGAAGATTGTGATTTTATAATGCCTAAAACAACCAGTGCTTCAACTTGGATTAAACCTTATAAAGAGCTGTCTATGGATATGGGAAAAATCTACTGTTCAGTCTGTGGCAAAATTGTAAGTATCTAATATTTTCTATTAAATATCTAATATTTCATACATACAGGGTGTTTCCAAATGACACTTACAACGTTTGACTGTAGATACTTCTCGAAAAATTGAACAAAACGATATAGTTAATGAGGGGTCAAACTTATTTACTGTTCGAGATACAGGGTGTTAAAATTTAAAAAAATTAAATTCTTTTAGTTAATAACAACAATAACTTTAAAACCAATAAACGTATTTACTTGAAATTTAGTACTCGTAGGTTGTTTTTAAATGAAAAATAGCTTCCTTTAGTGAGAAAAAATTGTCCATGGTACAATACAATGGTGTGTATTCAGAAAAATTTTTCACCTTTACTTTTTTTTATGAAGTCAGCTATTCTAAAACACAATTATTTTTATTGTAATTGAATTAACAAAAAAAAACTTTTGTTGAATTTTAAAACACTTAGCGAGTGTTTTTTTTTCCAAACCAGTTATTTGATTAACCAAAAACACCTTGTATATTTTTATATTTTAAAGGTTGGGTTAAAATAAAGGTTTTTATTTTTATTTATAGATAGCATGTGAGAAGAAATTTCAGATAGACCAACATGTGCGAACTGCTTCACACATTGCAAAAAAAGGAAAAATAGGAGGAAAACATCAAACTTCAATGGCTAAATGTTTCCAATCTACTTCAAAAAAATTAGATGAGCAAGAAACTTTTAATGAAGACTTGTGTCGCGCATTAGTGTCTGCAAACATACCGCTTTCAAAATTAGCAAATGTAAATTTTAGTTCGTTTCTAAAAAAATATTGCAAACTTAATGTTCCAAGTGATCGGTCTCTAAGAAGAAATAATGTGAACGGGCTATACTCGTCGGTGTTAATTAATATTAAGGAAGAAATTGCAGATAATTATTTTTACATATCTGTAGACGAAACCACTGATTCCTCAGGTCTGTTTATTGATTGGTGTTCTTAAAGAAGATACCTTACCAAAATCTCATCTTATTTCATGCCAGCAACTTGAGAAAACAAATGCGTTTTATACAAGAAACATTAGCAACTTTTTTTCTTCCGACAACTATTCCTTCTAATAAATTACTGCTTATTTTATCGGATGCTGCTCCTTATATGGTGAAAGCAGGACAAAATTTAAAAATATTTTTCCCAGATTTAATACATGTTACTTGTGTAGCGCATGGATTAAACAGAGTTGCAGAGGAAATACGAAAAAAGTTTCCTCTTGTAAATACCATGATATCCAGTGCCAAAAAAGTATTTCTTAAATCTCCTATAAGAATTCAACTTTATAAAGAAATGCTACCTAACATTCCTCTTCCACCACAACCTATTTTAACGCGATGGGGAACATGGTTAGAAGCAGCTAATTTTTATGCAGATCATTTTGTTAAAATAAAGAACATAATTGATACGTTAACAGATGAAAGTTCCCAATCTCTTTTGGATTCTAAACAAACTTTTCAGAGTAACTTGCTTCAACAAGAACTTTCATTTATAAAATCAAATTTTAGTTTTGTTCAAAAAACAATTACTCAGTTAGAATCACCAAAACTGTCATTGTTCGAAAGTACAGCATTAATAAAAGAATTTGCGTCATGTTGTCGGAACGTTAGAGGTAATATTGGAAAAGATATTTTAAAAAAATTTGAAGCTACTATGGAAAAAAATAAAGGTTACCATATTCTTTCTGAAGTAGTCAGTGTTCTGACTACTTCAGAATATTTCGGAAACAATTAATTTAGAACCAAATGTTTTGGTTAGTTTGAAAAATGCTCCCGTTACATCAGTTGATGTTGAACGAAGTTTTTCCATATATAAATATATGTACTCAGACAGAAGCCACAAGTTTTTGTTAGAAAATTTTGAACACCACTTGGTCATTTATTGTTACCATAATTCTAAATAAGTTTATTCATACTTAAAAATGATGTAGTTACTTAAAATAAATGTAAATCTTAATGAATAGTAGGAAATATTTAGTTATGTACACTTTTTTTTTTAAATAAAATTGTTACTATTTTACGATTTTTTTATTTATTTGTATGCATATTTTGTAAAATATTTGCATATTTTCGGGTAAACACGTGCATATTTATGCGCATATTTTCTACATTTTTATTTGCATATTTGCCGAAGTCTACTGATGGTACTCTAAAAGGCTTTCACTTATCAACAAGCACAATAGTCCTTTATTTAGAAAAAATCCTGATTGGTTATTAAACGAACGACATGACCTCGTCCAAGTACCATCACTACAAATGCCATTCGAAATCCATCAGTACTCTTTCTTCTCAATTAAGATTTAATAGACAGTTGGCTTTTATAATTTTACGATCGCCATAATTCAGAAGCGACTGTACAAGATGACCGTTTTTCGACCGGTTACCATCGTGGGTAGCTATTACTGTTTTAATACAATACAAGAAATGAGAAACATTAAAAAATTTATGTCGCCGATAAAACCCGTGCGAATTAAGAGAGGTTTGCAGCCCATGCAGAATATTACGACAGCGCCGTTAAGAAGAGGTTTTTCGTCGCTATATTGGTACGTAACGTAAACCTACGCTAGAGAGCATTGTTCTTACCTAATAGTTATGGATTATGAAAGGTAATTTATGAACTTTAATAGAACATGTTGCAAATAGTTGAAAATGAATCAACAGAAAAGATTCAAAATAATTTAGATAATGAATGTTAATTTGATAAAAATCTAAATAATCAGTCATTTGTCTTTTCAAGCTACAATCATTTGCCTCTAGTCCGAATTCTGTAGTATTGGAAAATTTTGGAAAACAATAACTCGAATGTTGAATATTTTAAGATTTCGTTCGAGGATTTTATGTTTTCCTTCTAAAAAAACATCAAATAACATCAATTTATCGTCATTCTGTCAATTACTGACGATTTTTAAACCCCTCCATGGCGATTTTGTTGAATTTTATAGACCACTTGTTGTCTTAGGAATTCCAGAGCGAATGAAAAGACAGAAAACAATAATAGATCCCAGCGCACTGTCGGAATCAAGACGTGGGATAAGAATCTAACCTTGGCGTTGAGCAAAAAACGAAGAGGCGGCACCGTATGAGAGATCTCGTCTCAGACATGTAATACAGATAATTGTAGGGTACTTCAAGCATAAAACCTGCACTTTTTTTGTTTATTTACACTTCGACGATTGATTTAATCTTCGAATGTAGGTAATTATTACGTACGAGTACAATACGGATGAAAAATTTATTAATAAAATATCGGTAGATTTTTACGACTTCACTCGGTAATTTCAACAGATGTATGCAGCCTCAAGGCGATTTCTGTAAGAGTGTAAAGCTATATTTAGCATTGTATTATATAGTATATTATTTAATGGAAGGATAATAGACTTTGTTATAATTACTAAAAGAAAAAGTCCAATCCAAAGACAGATAATTATTAATGACGTTAACACTAAAAAGTTATGTGTTACAACGACAGATTTTTTTAACCATTATACGGGCAAGCTGGGTCCAACGGGCCCAAGACACCAATTCTTTTATCATAAACTAATAAACAAATTTTTATTGAATTTGTTTAGAAGTACACACAACCAAACTTATATGGAGAGAGATGTGGTCTACAGATATCTCCAAACAAAACAAAAGCAATTTTCTTTAGCAAGAGCACAAAAAACATTATACTACCACCTAATCTCACCTTATACTCGTTACCTATTACTTATGTTGAATCAACTACCTTCCTAGGAATGAAACTAGATCAGAGGTTAATCTGGAAAGATCATATTTGTCATCTTCGACAAACAACTCAAAATGGTCTAAATTTATTGAAAAGCATATCTCACAAGCAATGGGGAGCTGATTTCCAAACACTCATAACTGTCTACAGAACTCTAATTCGTTCTAATATAGATTATGGCACAGTTGCTTATAATTCAGCCAAAGCATCAATAATTAAATTACTAGACCCAATACACAACACAGGAATAAGAAAAGCACTGGGAGCTCATCATACTAGCCCAATTGAAAGTTTATATTGTGAATCAGGTGAACCTTTCCTTCAACTAAGGAGAAACTACCTCAGCCTTGTGTATGCTGCTAAATTGTCAGCCAATCCACATATACCGACATTTAAAAACACGTTTGCTGACAGATTCACATCGACATTTAACACCTCACAAAGATTAAGTCCCCCGTTTTATATTCGGATCCAAAAATTACAAAATAGTTTAAACATACATTTTCCTGAAACATACAATGTAACTAACCTTAATCATCAACCTCCTTGAAGAATACAGCTGCCTATTTGTGATACAAGTCTTACTATCAATAACAAATATGACACACCACGTAGTATATTTAAAAATAAAGCAGCAGAGAAATTAAACTGCTCTCATAACTCCCTCATTTTTACAGACGCGTCTAAATCCGACAATGGGGTAGGGGCTTCTTTTACAACTTTACACCAAGACTACTCCTTCTCACTTTCCCTGCGATCAACCATATTTTCCGCAGAACTTCTTGCTATTTTGCAAGCAATAACATTTGTAAATAATAAAAACATACAATACTCTTTGATAATAACTGACTCTTTAAGTGCTATCAGCTCTATGAAACAGTTATACACAAACCATCCCATTCTATTGCTTATAAAGTCAGAACTAATGAGATGTCAAGAAAACGACCGATTTGTTAAATTCCTTTGGATTCCGTCACACTGTGGTATAACTGGAAACGAAAAAGCTGATCAGTTGGCCAGGGAAGCAGCAGAAAATCCACAATCAACATTATTCACTAAATGCTTTGATAGCGACCTGAAGCAATATTTTAGAAACAAAATAAGCGAGGAATGGCAACTACATTGGAACAATTCTAAGACATCCATGAAAAACATTAAGCAAGAGGTAGCTGTATACAAACTCCCATTCAAGCAACGAGACCAAGTATGCATCTCTAGATTACGTATAGGCCATACGAAGTTAACACACGATTACCTTCTAAGTAAAGAACAAATTCCCATGTGCTACAGTTGTGATTGTGTTACTACAGTGGACCATGTGCTAGTGGACTGCCCTTTGTACACCCTAGAACGACTTCAAGCTGGATTACCCACTTCATCCAAAGAGTGCTTAAACGGCTTCAATAATGACAAAACTATAAACTTTTTACAAAATGCAAGACTAGTTCACAAAATATAGTGTAACATTATTAACATTTATGTAATTTATTGTACCATGCTAATAACCCCTAGTGGTTGAAGCAATTTTGTAAATAAAAAAAAAAAACTTATATGGAATCACCCAGTATTTTCGATTTTGTAAAGTATTACTATATTTTTTTTAATGAAAAATGAACTATATTTTATACTAAACCAGTTTAATTACTTTAAAAAAAAAACAATCAAAAAATGTTACAAATGCTTGAAATTAACAAAAACGCAAATAAAACACGAACAAATGAAAACATTGCAGTGGTTGACTACAGGAAGATACAGTCTGGTTGTTCATTTTAATAGTCAGTGTTGCCACCTCTAGCTGTAATACAAGCTTCAATCCGACGGGGAATGCTTCTAATCAAATCGTCAACTTGTTCTTGAGGTAAGTTTGACCATTCTTCTAGAGCAACTTGAATGAGCTAATCCTGGATTATCCCTTCGAGCTCTAATCCTTCTTTTAATGAGGTTCCACACATTCTCAATGGGATTAATATCAGGTGATCAGGCAGGCCAGCTCAGAACAGTGACATCTTCAGTTTCCAGAAAGTCTGTGGCAACTCTGATGGTATGTGGAGGGGCATTATCGTGCATGAAAATGAAAATATTTTCCACTGCACCTCGCGACAGCCTAACTATGGGTTCTAGTACCAAATCGACATACCGGCGACCCATTAAACTTTGTCGTAAGGGACGCAAAGGTGTTTTTTCTCCCATAATAATACCTCCCCAAATATTACAGTTCCTCCTTTATATTTTGGAACGGATCTGGCAGTTTGCAGTCTAGCTTGTCTGCCTCGACCTCTTAAAATCCGAATTCTACGGTCATCTGATCTCAGGCCAATTCTGGTTTCATCTGAAAAAAGGACATTTTGCCAAACTTCATTTGTCCAGTTCTGGTGTTCCAGACACCAATTCAGCCGGTCAATTTTGTTCTGTCTGGATAACTCGGGAACTCTCAACTGCCTCCTGCTAAATAAATTTTGGAAACGAAGCCTCTTTCGTACTGTTTCAACTGAAATGTCAATACCTGTAGTCTGCAAAAGTTGCCTTAGGAGCTCCGGATGAGAAGAGGTTGGATTTCTTCTAGCTATTTGACCTAAAAAACCGGTCTTGTTGATCACTAGTTACTCTACGAAGACTTTTTCAAAGGCCTGTTCTTGAGTGTACCCAATTCTAAAAATCTTGCATATGTTTTTGAAACAACGCTCTTCGAAACGTGTACGTAGCTGAAATTTTCCCTTGTAACATTCCCTGCTCAACAAGAACAACAATTCTTCCCCTCTGAACATCTGACAAACCTACGTAGGGCATATTACCTTTTTTGAACACATACTTAACTTTACTCTGACGTCTCGGTTTTACAACTTGACACAAATGTAGGAATATTTCTTAGTATAAGTATTTAGCATAGTTTTATTCATTAGTTACGCCACTGCAAGAAACCACTTAAACAATATGCTTAAGTGGCTGTAAGGGAGACGCAATTCAGGGGCGAAGGGGACAAGAGATATGTAGACGAGATCACACATTCCTCCTGAGCTAAAAAGGGATTCGATTTTTGTCGCCCGAACTGAGTAGACTTAAATTATCGTGCACGCCGAAAAAGACGAAAGACGAAACCAATTAACGACGGGGGTGTTCGATATTTTAATTCGCAGGTCGCAGACAATTATCCGTATTTTTGTGTACATGTAAATAACATCATTACAGTGTATTTTATGTAATAACGACTTCCCGCATAGATCGCGGACTTTTACTATAACGTTAAATTAGACCTACACAAATAATAAAATTTTTTAATGTATACTTGATCAAATTTTGTCAATTATCGTATGAATCCACTTCGGAAATCGTTCTCAAAATACCGAACGATTTCCGAAGTGGAAATTGAAATGTCAATAAACGTACTTTAACAATGGTTTTTCTACTAAAATTAAAGTTAAGACTTATACACATATTATACAAAAACATATGATACATTTTATTTTGTTCTCTAGGAAATATCTTTAGTTGAAGTTGAAAAACGGTCAACTACACCCCATTTTACGGTACTATGAAACTTGTAACTTATTGAAAATTTTTAAGATCTTGGCTGCATATCCTATCCTTTCGCTGGATGTTATTTTACAAAAAAAAATAATAAAAGGAAAGGCCGATTCTTAATTTCCTTAACATTCTGCCGTCTAGACGTCTTAAACGGCGGCTCTGCACGGAAACGACGGCCAAACAAAGAGAGAAAAGAGATGTTTTAAAGCCATTAGAAACAAACAATGGTTGTTGGAAGAATTGATTTAGGTGACGTCATAATTTTGTTACGCCTTTTAACAGTGTTCAATGAGGCATAAACGCAGAAACTAAGATTTATCTCCACTCCGCGAAGGGCAATTTTACTACAGGGTGTCAATGAGCAGTGGCTTAAATTGTTGAAGATGTTAAAAATATCTTGAAAAATAATGGATTGCTAGATAAAAAAAATATTTTTTGGCTATAAATCAAATTTTTGTATAAATAGTAGATTGTTTTTAAATATTTTAAATATAATAAACTTATTCATCATCATCATCGGTGCTACAGCCCTATAAAAGAGCCTCGACCTTCCCAAGTCTATTACGCCAGTCAGTTCTATCCATTGCCAACTGTTGCCAGTTTGCTACGCCTATTTTTCTACCATCCTCATCTACACCATCCCTCCATCTGAGTTTTGGCCTACCCCTACTTCTACTTCCCACAGGTTGCGACATAAGGATTCTTCTAGGAGGGTTGTTCTGCTGTGATCTTGCCAGATGTCCTGTTCATCTTAGTCTTCCTATTTTTATAAAGGATCCTACGTGTTTACCATCAAATATATGTTTATATCTGTGATATATCTCGTAGTTGCACCTCCTTCTCCAAACACCATTTTCACAGATGCCACCGAATATTCTTCTCACGATCCTTCGTTTAAATATAAGCCAGAGATTTTCATCTGCCTTGGAAATGATCCATGTCTCCGACCCATATGTCAACACTGGTTGTTTAAGGGTTTTGTATATGGTTATTTTTGTTTTTTTTTGGCTTAAGTTTCTGCGTCTCATATGTCTACTCAGTCCAAAATAGCATTTGTTTGCTAGGATTATTCTTCGCTTGATTTCTTCCGTCATGACGTTCTCCTTGGTGATCAGGAAGCCTAAGTATGTGAATTTGTCCACCACTTCAAAGGTAGGGTTATCAACCGTGAATTAGTGGCCGATGTTTCTGGCTCTATTGTTGGGTGTTGATGCCATTCTCTTAGTTGTATCCTCATTTACTTGCAGGCCCATATTTTTTGAGGCATTTGACAAGGTGGTATACATTTCTTCTAGCTTGCGTGTTGTGCGGGCACTTAAGTCAACATCATCTGCAAGTAGATGAACAACACGGCCATGACTATCAGCATAGGGAAAACAATGTGTTAGAGAGAGACGTCGCAGTTCGTGACGGCCATGACTATCAGCATAGGGAAAGCAATGTGTTAGAGAGAGACGTCGCATTTCGTGACGTACTGGCGACGTCCGAGCGCGGTGCGCGATCCTATTTTTAGGTGGGTCGTACGGTGCGCGAACCAGATGTGCGGTCGGTACCTTAATTTTTCACGCGTTGCATCGGGATCTCGTAGATATGAAGGGCGCAGCAGACCATTTGAATTTTGGAATTTAAATAAAACAAGATAAACAATATAATTTTTTTATTAAAAGAACTATCACTAAGAAAGAACACAGCATTCTTTATTCGTATATAATTACAATTTTGTTTAACAAAGTTTTTAATTGTTTTAATAGACCGTCTTCAGGGCAGGGTATCCCAAAAAGTTCCCAACTGAACGTTCCTGCTGCTACAACTTTACGTATGTATTAGCTGTACTTATAATAGGTATTGTTTTGAAAAAAGTAAATAAACCCATCCGTGTACCTGAATGCTGATGTTATTTTATCAGGTATTCCGGGGAATAGATAATTTATTGGACCACGGTTTAAGACATCTCCAGCTTCATTAAATTCAGTGAATGAATTATCATTGTACAATAAATATGTTTGACCGCTGTTTGTTTGAAATAATAATAATTAATTCTGGATGTTTTGGAAGACGCATTTCATTTAAATCAAACTTCCATAAATATTTGTCAGACCCAACGTACATTCGATAATTTGGAAACTGTGGAGATGTGGCTAGAAACATAAAATCGGGATACTGAATTAGACATATGTTTTTTATTGCAGGTGTTTTCGGCAAATAGGCCCCGTTTTTTAGTTCAGGTGTATTCGGTACATAGCTCCTGGTTTGCGAAATTGTTTGCGCTTGCGTGACTGGTGTTGTTGTTGGTATCGAATGTTGTTCTGTTTGTCCATATAGTATGCTCATTGCCTTTTTATCATCATCACCAAAACTTGGCACATCTTGTTGATACCAAGCATACATAATAGACGAATCACTATTACTATGTTCCAGTCCGAGGGAATGACCAATTTCATGCATTAGGACAGCCAAAAAATTGACTTCACCATCAGGAGCTCTACCATTTCCTACATACCACCGTTCATTAGCATCAAGCAGATCATTCATTCAACATACAGATACCTCTTAAACATATATTCAACATTTTCAATGATTACCCAATGATTACGTGCGGTCGTCAAACAATAAGACTAGTTCGAGCTCGAAACGACAACGATTGCATAGTTGTCAAAGAAAAAACTCAAGGCCAAGTTACAACTGTTAAGATTAACATCACTAACATTGAGCTTAGAGTCAAGCACATATTTCCCAATGATGATATTAAATTGGAGCTTATGAAATCCATTCAACAAGATCAACCTATAGTTATTCCATTTAGAAAGTGGGAATTACATGAATTACCTGCCATTACCAAAGGCGCTAGACGTGAAGTTTGGGCTGTTAAAACTAGCACATCAGTTGAAAGACCTCGTTATGTCATTGTTTTCTTTCAAACCAACAAACGTGACAAGAATTCAGCCGATCCCACCTTATTTGACAATGTTGATATTCAAAGTATCAGATTATCCTTAAATGGAGAATATTGGCCGAACGAGAGAATGCAGTTGGATTTTAGCAAAACTGACTACAATGAGGCCTATTTCAATTATACTGAATTCTATCCTAGCTACATACATTCCCAACAAAAGCGTCCTCTGCTCGATTTCTCAGCTTTCAAGAATCACGCATTGTTTGTCATCGATTGTTCGAAACAAGAAGAAAGCATGAAAGCATCCACTGTTGACGTAAAACTCGATATTGAAGCGAATAATGGTTTTCCTGAAAATACCAAAGTCTACTGCATTATAATTCACGATTGCGTAATGGAGTACTTCCCTCTCAGCGAAATTGTAAAAAGTCTAAATTAGATGCATAAAGTGTCAGTAGTACAAGAGCAGTCATCATGAGAGTAGCATTCGTAGACATTCAGGGATTCAATGTGGACGGATGGTTTGTTCCCAAAGAACTTACCAATGAAATAGGTTTTAAACGAAGCCATTACATCTTTTTGCCTCAGAAACCATTTAATGCGCTAAGTAATGAGGATAAAAAGACTGCATCATATGTGGAGAAAAAACTGCTTGGAATTCGATACTCTGATGGACAAGTAGAATTGTCCAAAATCAATGAAATACTAGAAACCAAGTTGTTGTATTCAGCAGATTACATCTACGTTAGAGGAGAACAAAAAGCAGAATATTTGGATAAGAAACGTCACGTTTTTGGAGTTTTTCCCCCTATTATTGATGTTTGCAAGTTTGATGGTACGTCTCGTGCTACTGGAAACGTTGGTCCTACTGCAAACCCATGTCATGCCACTGGATTATTTTCATGCACCGAAAGAAATGTGGATCGTCTACGTCACTGGTTTGCCAATAACATAATACCATTGTAATTTTTTATGTGTATAAATAAATATATTAGAAAATTAAACGCTTTTTATTTAAAACACTTTATTGATCGAGTCTTATATTACATGAAGATTCTAATTTTCTCCTTACAATTTTAAAAATAATTTTTAAAATTAAGATAAATACAGATGCTAATATTACACAAGACATTGCATAGACATTGTCTATTTCACTTTTCATATGCTCGCTGGTGTTGTTGTTGACACCCATGGTGTTGGTTGAATACGTCTTAATGGATATGTAGCTGGTGGTAGTTTTCTACATGCGTAAATCCAGGTGTCTTGATGCTGCTGTAGATTCACCTCTCCCAGTTTCCACGTTTTGTTGTCAATATGCAGGATATCTAATTGTCTTGTAATTTGTTTAAAATCCTCATACGATTTAATGTCTTTCTTTAATTGATTAAGTCTTCTTTGAAATTCCATTACTCTATGTATGTACTCGAAGGGATTCATATTACTACTGAATATGTCCTATGCCGAATATCACGTTTTAAGTCAAGCGACGCCTTGCGTTGCCATGTCCTGCGTCGAATTTGACATTTCACGTCGAATGTCAGACCATTCACGTTATTTCACGTGGAATGTCACGTCATTTCACGTGACATTTTACGCCGAATGTCACATTCTGCGTCGACTGTCACGTCCTGCGTCGAATGTCATGTTCTGTTAGGCAATATACGGGGAAGAAGACGAATTGCAAGTTACTATTAAACTTTGGCAGAAGAATTCTCTGTGCCACCAACGCTTTCATTTGACGTCTGTTAAACAGCCGCGCCCTTCATATCTACGAGATCCCGATGCAACGCGTGAAAAATTAAGGTACCGACCGCACATCTGGTTCGCGCACCGTACGACCCACCTAAAAATAGGATCGTGCACCGCGCTCGGACGTCGCCAGTACGTCACGAAATGCGACGTCTCTCTCTAACACATTGCTTTCCCTATGCTGATAGTCATGGCCGTCACGAACTGCGACGTCTCTCTCTAACACATTGTTTTCCCTATGCTGATAGTCATGGCCGTGTTGTTCATCTACTTCTGCATATGTTAAAATTTGGGATGATCTATTAAAAATGTTTCCTCTGTTGTCTATTTGGGCATCCCTGAACGCCTTTTCCAGAGTTATGTTAAAAAGTAGACACGCCAGCGCATCTTCCTGCCGCAGCTTCCTGTGATTGTTCGCCCTGTAGCCTTAACCAATCTTATCAGTTTATCGGGGATGTGGAGTTCATCCATGGCTTCATACAATTTACTTCTTAGGACACTATCATAGGCCGATTTAAAATCTACGAAAAGATGGTATGTGTCGATATTGAATTCATTGGTTTTTTCCAGTATTTGCCTTAGCACAAAGATCTGGTGTGTTGTTGATCGACCAGCCCCAAAACCACTTTGATATTCGCCAAGAAGCTGAAGCAAGAAGATATATATATATATATATATATATATATATATATATATATAGATTATATATAGATTAGTCAGAGTAACACCTCCACATTTAATAAGTTCCGCGGGTATACCATCACTTCCTAGAGATTTATTATTTTTTAGGTGTTTTATTGCATCCCGTACTTCCTGAAGTGTTGGAGGCTCTAATGGTGTAGTGTTGTTTGCTCCTGGGGATGGTTGATTTGGATCTTCTACTTCGACAGTAAGTAGTTCTTTATAGTGTTCCACCCACCTTTTCAATACTTCTTCTTTTGTATTGAGTATATGCTCCTCCTTATTCTTACATAGTCCGATCCTTGGTTTAAATTCTTTTCTTGCTTTATTTAGATTTTTATAGAATTTTCTTGTTTGATTTTCCTTTTTTAGTGCCTCAAGTTCTTCCAATATTCTATTTTCATAAGTTCGCTTTTTTCTCCGATGGATGTACTTCTCTTCTCTTCTGAGATCTTTATATTTTTGTTCTTTTTCTCGGGTTCTTAATATCCTCGCACTCAGCATCGAACCACTCATTGCGTGGTCGTGGTCTTTGCGGCCCTAGAATAAACTTATTAAACATATTAAAAAAATTCTTTAGCAAACTCTGACCAGGTTAGTCTATTTAATATTTTTCATGTAAACACACAAAGTTTATTAAACAAAATAGATCAACTCAATATTTATTTGAAGAATAAAAGATACAATATATTATGTTTCTCTGAACACTGGCCCAGAGAAAACGAATTAACAACATTAAAGCTTGATGGGTATTTTTTGTCAACTTTTTATTGACGAAGGGTAGGAAATATGGAGGTGTCGAAATTTTTAGCGATAATAAAATCTTTACACGACCAGTTTGCTTAAATGATATGTCATGTGAATAAGAGGGTGAATTTTATGATTAGATGAGATGCTGATTGAATTCATACCAACGAAGGTTTATTAGAGCAAAGATCTGGAGATGCTATTAGAGCAAAACGTTTTAAGTTGACAAAGTGCATAACAAATTCGACTGATGTTAGTATAACTTTTTGCCAGATGAAGTAAAAAGTCTTCACTTGTTATCGTTTAAGCTTAAAATCAAATCACACTTTTTGAAACATTGTTTCTATTCAAAAACGGACTACCCAAGTACAGCTTTTACACAATAGTACTAGTTTGGTAAGGGCATTTGTCTATTATAATGACATTTTTATTTAGTGTGATTGTTGTTTCTTAAATTGGTAATATAAAATATCTGTTTGTACTATTTAAATTCGCAAAAATTTTATATGCATGTATGTAAATTGTCACTATTCCTTTGACTTGTCAAAAACAAAACTATTTTTGTATATTGACTAAATAAATTCTATTCTATTCTAATTCTTTTCTATTCTCAGCAATAGCACATCAATCTTGAACGTAAAAAACCCAAAAACCAAGTCAATTCATAGAATGAAAAGTTACGAAGAAAAATGCAGTAGCTGTGTCGTTTCCACATTGTTATACTATACTCGTAGATACATACGGTAAAAATAGTCCCCTATAGAGAATAGAACAATTATTAGGTATTTGCAATCGTTTGCAGTAGCTTCCAACTAAATACCATCTAAATTTAAAAAAATGCTTTTAATAGTACTATAAAATTTCTACCTTGACTTTTTTATTTTTAATTGTCGATTCTAGATAGTGTTTTATATTCAAAACTAGTTTACAAGGTTCTTATAAAGTAACGTCACTTTTTTAACCTACAGTGAAATAAATATGAATTAAATGTCAACCAGAACCGACACAATACTTTGGTTTTAAGAAGCTTTTTTTATAATTAAGAAATAAACGTAAAAACAATATTATTTTAGACGAAATGACCTGTTACCCATTAAAACTATCCAGTTTTCTTGATCTGAACTATTATAATCGTGAAAACAATATTATTTTGTACCGAAAGACCTGTTACACAGTAAAAATGTCCAGTTTTCCTGCTCTGAATTATATAAAAACGTGTAAACAATATTATTGGGTACGAAAAGACCTGCTAGAGATTAAAAATGTCCAGTTTACCTAGTCTGAATTATATATAAACGTAAAAACAATATTATTTTATACGGAAACACTTGCTAGGCATTAAAAATATTCAGTTTTCCTGCTCTGAACTATATAAAAACATGAAAACAATATTATTGTGTACGGAAATACCTGTTACACATTAAAAATGTCCAGTTTTCTTGGTCGAAACTATAATCGTGAAAACAATATTATTTTGTACAGAACACCTGTTAGACATTAAAAATGTCCACTTTTCCTGCTTAAACTATGAGTTGTTAGTACTTGTTTCCATCATAAAAATATTCATAAAGGAATCTGGATGATACCTGGTACTAATAAATTTAATCAAATTGATCACATATTAATATCTAAGCGGTGGGCAACCTCCGTAACGGATATTAGAACTTATAGAGGCGCAAATTGCGATTCGGACCATTTCTTGGTTATATTGAAGATAGAACAAAGAATATAAATGGTAAGAAAAGAGAGAAGTGCCAAACAAAGAAAATGGAACACATATTTATTTAAAAATCCTAAAAACAAGAATGGTCGTAAAAATGGTGCTAAAAACTTCAAGCAAAAAAACGAGGAATGGTTTGACCAAGATTGCCAACAAGTAATAAATAGCAAAAATATAGCTAGACAGAAATGTCTACAAAAAGAGAGAAATGTTGAATAGAAAAATACAACAAATTACAGATTATAATAACAGAAGAGAGACTAGAAAATTTTACAAGGAAACCAAGCAATACACCCCTGGATACATGACAAGATCAACAGTTTGCAAGGACAAAAATGGGGCAATTATCAGCGAGAAAGAGGAAATAATGAAAAGGTGGAAGAAGCATTTTCAAGAGCTGTTAAACCCAGAAAAAGAACAAAACGAAGATGAAGAAATAATTCACCACACAGCAGAACAACTATTTAAGCAACCAACATAATAAATAAATATAAACGATAATAACGAATAAACGATAAACGTCATAAAAGATCTAAAAAATAACAAAGCACCTGGGACAGATGGAATAACTGCAGAACTGATAAAGAATGGTGGACATGCGCTATGGAGGCGTATCCATAAACTAATCGACTGCATATGGACACTAGAAGCCATCCCAGAAGATTGGAAAGTATGAATCATACCTCCTATGTACAAACATGGAGAAAAACGACTTTGCAAAAATTATAGGGGCATAACAGTTTTAAATGTCGTCTACAAGATATTATCAGGAATTATATACAGCCGCCTGGAATCGTTTTCGGAGGAGATGATTGGTGAATATCAATGTGGCTTCAGACCAAAGAGGTCAACTATGGACCAAATACATATGTTAAGAGGTATACATGAAAAATGTGTTGAATATAACATACCTATTGACAACTTGTATATCGATTTCAAAAAAGCGTTTGATGGAGTAGATCGACAAAAGGAGGTTGGTTAAACTTATACGAATGACTCTGGAGGGTTCCAAAGCTATGGTGAGAATAGATGGAGATATGACGCAGGCCTTTGATATTGAAAATGAAGTTAGACAAGGTGATGCCTTATCAAAAACACTTTTTAATCTAACTTTAGAAGCTGTTGTTAAAAAACTGGATATAAACAGCTGTATTAATACAAGATTAATGCAAATATGCGCATATACGGATGATTTTGCCATAATAAGCCGCAACAACAGGGTATGAAGCGAAAAAGTTATAGAACTGAAACGAGAAGCTGCTACGTTTGGTCTATATATAAATGAAAGCAACAAAATATATGGAGCGCACAAAATCGAATCAACATGAGAATCTGAAAGTAGACAACCATACCTACAAATATGCCTCCACTTTTCCCTACCTAGGCTCAATAATAGTTGACAACAACATCAGTCAAGAAATACGAGCACGGAATCTTAGCGGTAATACGTGCTTTTATGCATACAAAGACTTAATGAAAAGTAAGTTACTGAATCGTGAGTCTAAGCTTAGAATCAACAAAACAGTAATTAGACCAGCGGTCACATATTGATGTAAAAGGTGAACCCTCTCAACCACTGATGAAAATCAACTGAGAATATTTGAGCGCAAAATACTAAGGAAGATATTTGGACCAACCCAATGCAGCGATTCGTGGACAATTAAAATGAACTACGAGCTGGATGAACTCGTAGATCGTAGGGGGGAAGGCCCCCTCGTAGGGGGGAAGGCCCCGTAAAAGATGGATAAACGACGTAAAGAGGGATCTTAAAACCATGAACATCAGGCAGTGGCGATGGAAAGTATCCGACAAGGCAGAATGGAAGAACATTGTTAAGCAGACCAAGACTCACAAAGGGTTGTAGCGCCATAAGAAGAAGAAAAGAAGAAGTTTTCCTGCTCTGAATTATATAAATACGTGTAAACAATATTATTGTGTACGAAAAGACCTTTTAGACATTAAAAATGTCCAGTTTATCTAGTCTGAATTATATATAAACGTAAAAACAATATTATTTTATACTAAAACACTTCCTAGACATTAAAAATGACCAATTTTTTTGGTCTGAACTATAATCAAATGAGGAAAGATTGAACAGAACAAATAAGAATTTTTTTAAAGAAAATCTTTTTTTTTTTTCATATCATTACAGATGTCTTTCTCGTCATATTCCGATTCCTCCGTTTCACTTTCTTGAAATTTAGTCTTCTTAACATGGATTTATTTTTGGCCTCTTTGTCAAACCTTTTTTTTCTTTTCTTCTGTTTCTCTCTTTCCTTCTCAAGTCAGCTTCTTCGAGAATATTCTTTATTGATGTGGATGTCAGGATTTCAGATCGTTTCTTTGTACACATCTTAGTTTTTGTTGAGCTTGTATGGACTTTTGGTAGTGGTAATAAATCCGAAAAAGAAACATGGGCGTTGGATGCTCCAGGAATTGGACATATTTCAAAATTTATTTGTAGGATTGCCTCTGGAGTATTGTTGCCATTTTCATTAGCAACTTGATCTTCCAGTTGCTCTATATCAGATGATCAATATTCGTCTACTTCATTTTCTTGTTATACATTTGGACGTATGGTAATGTAGGGAAGTATGGTAAGGAGGTAAGGTAAGGTATATCTCTTCCCGCCAACTCATATGCTTTGTTCGACTTTTGGACGTGCGCACATGACACCAGCTAAGCCCAGTATATTTGAATCGACTGCGTATAATTACTCGCTGCGTACAATTTTCCCACCTGCATGTAATATTAGAACAATAAACGTTTTTATTTATTTTTATTATACTTAGACCGATTTCGTGTTTGTAAACGAAACAATAATAATGATTGTTAAAGATGCTCTTGAGATGTACACTAAAATGTTTTGTTAAAACTTTTGTACAAATTATTAAAACCTACCACGTACATCATCGTTCTTCTGTTTGGTTTAAAAATATCGCTGATTACAAATAAACAAATAAAGGATTGTGTGTCTGGATCAGGTATTCTGAGAAAGAATTTAAAAATGTGTGCATTAAATCTCGAAGCGAACCACAAAGGTCGGGCAAATTCGCCCACACGCCGTGGTACAGTGCCGTAGATTTACTATGTCAAGGAAATCAGACCATTTTAGAGGCGTAGATGCTTCAAAAACAATAGAACAAAGCAGATGCCACGTATTTATTAATTTATTTCGTAGAAGGACAAAAACGTCTTCAGGAAGATTTTTGTTAGAATTTCTTGCAATATTCCTGCTTGCTTCCCTAGCTGGATCCTTGTCGTTCAAATTCGTAATTTAATAGTTGTGCATTGTTGCATTGATAATTTGTTTGATATATGTTTCTATAATCTTCTTCTTCTCCTTTCTTCTAGGCCACTGGACATCTATTTCTTTATTCCTTTCTTCGTTTATATTTTTGGTTTCGCAGCTTCTCAAATTTTGTATATTGATATCATTAATGAAATTTGTGTATGCATTCTTTCACATCAGATGCTTACTATTGGGGCCATAAAAAACGAACTCGACCTTCTTGGTAGCCTGCTAACATAGTAGTTTATGTCATGCTAAGAGTTTCCTATTGATTTCGATGTAATATCTCCTATAATCGTAAAGTATTGGTTAGACTTTTCTGCTGTTAAGTCCAAATTGGACATTGTAGTTTTCTTGTAGGTTTCTTTTTTAACAATACTCCATATTGTCTTACTTTTGTTAGTGGATTTGTTTATTATGTACGTTTTTTAGCTTTTATTGTTTGCTTGTATTTCTTTCGCATTTGACAATATTTAATCCATTTGTCAGTAGTATGTATTTTCCTATCAGTTACTTTACAATCGTAGAGTTGTTTTCTTAAATTTCGAAGTTTGCTATTAAACCAATGAATAGCACGTCTGTATGAGTCTATACAGTGTGTAAAAGCCAAATGGAATAAATTCATTATTTAGGTTACTGTACATATTTATAAAAAATCCCGAAACACGTCAAATTTAAATTATAACTTGACATTCTTTAACGTGAAAATGCAACCCCTACTTTCAACCCCCTTAGAATGACAGGTACAACCCCCAATTTTTAAAATAGGAAGTATAGGCTTGTGATATATCGTTGGAAAGATCTCATTCTCCATTCAAAAATGTTGTCGCTTTCAAGTTTATTAAGATTAATTAAGATAAAATAAATTAAAATCATGTGGTTACCGAAATTCGCTACAATACAATCAAAAACTAAAATGTAATGCAAAACGTAATAAAATGTAGAACACGAAAAAGAACTATGAATGTTAATGAAGTAGATGTTCAAAATGTTCACCGCGAACGTCTTGGCAACATCCTAATCTCAAATAAAACTGTCTTCTAACATTATTTAACATACCAGGCGTGATCGACCTAATCGCCAGCATTATTCGTTCTTTTAAGTCATTTAAATCAGAAGGTTTAGTTTTGTACACATGGCTCTTCACATATCTCCATAAAAAGAAATCTAATAATGTAAGATCAGGTGATCGCGCTGGCCATTCAATCGATCCTCGCCTCCATATCCACCGATTGAGAAATATTGTATCGAGGTACTGCCGGACATTAAGTTGGTAATGTGGTGGTGGTCCATCCTGCTGAAACCGTATCGTATTCGCTGGAACTTGAGGGTTTCCTGGAGCAGGATATAAATTGCCAACGTTGGAATGACATCATTTTGAAGTAGTGCCAAATAATTGTTGCCATTCAAGTTGCCCTCAATAAAAAGGGACTAATGATATTGTTTTCTACAATCCCTGCCCAAACATTAACCTTTTGAGGGTATTGAGTGTGTTCTTCTCTCATCCAGTAAGGATTTTCCGTGGCCCAGTAGCGGCAATTTTGCCGATTAGCATGACCGTTAAGTAAAAAAGTACACTCATCAGAAAACATAACGTCTTCTAATTGGATAATATTGTTATCCAACATGTCCATCATTTGCTCACAAAAAAAGTTCATGTTCCTATCAAAATCGTCTTCCATGAGCTCCTGAGTAGGTATGCAATTTATTTTCTTTTAATATGTTTACTATCGATGTATGGCTAGCATTGAATGTAGTGGATGCCTGTCTACTCGATGTATGTGGATTTTCCTGAAACTCAAGCATCACATCTAATTTGAGTTCATCACTCAGTGCATTGGCAGCTGCTTTTTTTATCTGCCTTACATGACCAAACTCGCGAAACTGCTTCTCTATTTTACTTATTGTTCCTTGGGATATAGGCGGTAAATTAGGAAATTTCTCATGAAATAGGCGAGTTACTTCCTGCTGTGTTCGGGTGTTATCTTCGTAACCAATCATTTGTAAAACTGTTATTTTATGCATTTCCGTTAATCTAACCATTTTTCAGAATTGAATTGAACGAACTTTTTACTTAAATTAAAATACTGACAACTTAAATAAAACATCTTACTAATGCATGTTAAAATAACGTTGCCACGGAAATTCTTTAAAGTTTTTTAATGGTTACCATCTAAAACCACATTGCTATGGTTTTTGTTCACTTTTTCATTATCAGGACCTAAACGGGAAATAAGTTTTGAGTATATTTTAGCGAATTTTGGTAACCACATGATTTTAATGTATTTTATCTTAATTAATCTTAATAAACTTGAAAGCGACAACATTTTTGAATGGATAATGAAAAGACCTTTCAAACGGTATATCACAAGCCTATACTTCCCATTTTAAATATTGGGGGTTGTACCTGTCATTCTAAGGGGGTTGAAGGTAGGGGTTGCATTTTCAAGTTAAAGAATGTCAAGTTATAATTTAAATTTGACGTGTTTCGGGATTTTTTATAAATATATACAGTAACCAAAATAATGAATTTATTCCATTTGGCTTTTACACACTGTATAAGAATTACTTATGTAGAGTTCTTTAAGCCTTCTTACAAGCCTACTTATGTAGACTTGTTTTAGAATTTCGAATAATTGGTCTTCTTGGTAGTCTGGATTGTTACTTGTCTGGAATTTCTTGTGCTTGTGGCTCAAACAAAATTATTGATTCCAGACTTTTGACTTACTTGTTCGTTTTTCTAGTTTACCTTTAAATGAGATTTTTTCTTATGTATCTCATTAGTTGAAGCAGATTTGCTCAAATCATAAAAAATGCTTACCATATTTGAATTAAAAGTGCATAGAAACTCACTATAACGTACATGCAAAGGTGATAAGAGTGTTAGATTATTAGAGTAAAGGTCAACAAAATATTGATAAATATGTCACCGTTTTGTATGTTGAATGCTGAAGATGAATGATGATGTGTATGTAAGAATATCTTCATTTCCGCAGAACCTGATAGCAATTTTCAATTTGTTCTTTATAATGATGTATCTCACTTCATGTCAGTTGTCATTTAGGTTTTGCACTCGGTTCTAGCATTAAAAATATATTTATAAGAAATAAATTAACATCATTGTTAAGGTTTGTTAAATCCTTTTGAAGAATCCTCCATTTTTGCCAGCATGCGTAAGCCACTGAAAATCTCCGACCGCTGAAGGCCCCGTTCGACGACGTCGTCCACGATAGAAGGCGAACTGACCCCACCTGAGACCAAGCGAGGTGAGCGCCATCACCGTCATCGGCGAGCAAGCTGGTGGAGGTAAACCCGGAGTCCGGAGCCAAAGCGAAAGAGACGACAGACCACCGAAGAGATTTACGCTAGGACACTGTGATTTTTCAGTGATTTTGTGGGTGTTTGTGCTATTAAGGGTGAAAAGTGCAGGTGTTGGGCTGTGGATTACTGCAGATATCTTTTTGGTAAGCCTTTATAGCTGTTAATACTTAAATTAATGCCAAAAAATAGCTGTAGATAACTGGATTCATTATATTACGTAATTTTTTAAAAATGTTTAATTTTATACATTATTAAAGTAAACGCGTTAATTTGCGTCAATTTCAATACAATGTAAGTATATTTTAGAGGGAGAATATCGTTAGAAAAACATATTTCTTAGTTATTAGATAGTTATAACATGTTATAATGTATTTTGCGACTGCTGTATCATCTACATTCTTCTTTATTTTCGATCTTTTCTTCAACTATTTAAAGTTATATTATATTATATTGCTCCTAGTGCTATAACAAATATTTTTGAGTTATTTACAATAGCAATTAAAATTTGTAACATAAATACATCGATAAATATGAAATAATCGATTAACAGCGTCTTGGGGTCTGGCATTTTTCCTGCCTCTATTGCCTTCATATCTTTCTACCTTTCCAATCACTGTTCTACAGGTCTCTCATCAAATCCACTTTTTTTCTTCTACGAATGACGTACCTGAACATTGTTCATCGTCATTACATGTCAAAACCAGTGGAATCATCTTCTTAAATTCCCTGATTTATCGATTATAATTCTTTAAATTTTTGAAACTTTTATAAATATTCTATAGGTAACGATTGGTTCTAGTAAGCATTGTTGTAATGTAAAAGAAGCTGTATGTTCATAGTTTGCCCCATATAATTATTTGATCCCATTTCTCACTGCCATTCGTTTCGACATTGTTATTAAATTTTAAGGATATTTGTTGTCATTACAGCCTTTTCATTGTATAGTCTTTTAATCTACTAAGATATGATGTCGAAGTTAGTAGAATCATCTAGGTGCTCTCTATTACAGGTGCTAATAAATCAGCAGGATTTTAGCACCTGTTTAGCAGATGAACAATAGGGTTTTCGTAGTGGAAGATCGTGTACAGATGCAATATTCGTTATAAAGCAAATTACTGAGAAATCACTAGAGTATAATAGACCAGCATTTTTGTGTCTAATTGACATAAAGAAAGCGTTTGACAGAGTAAGACTCAAAGACGTAATCCATCTTCTGTATAAAAAAGAAGTTTCCCTAAATATTATAAAAACCATCAAAAACATCTACCAAAATAACAAAATGGAAGTCAGAATAGATGGACAACTTACAAAATCTATAGAAATAGGCAACGGAATAAGACAAGGGGATTCATTGAGCCCCATGCTCGTTAATTCAATCATGGATGAAATTATCAAAAGCGTTAACAAAGAAAGATGATAAAGAATGGGAAACTAAGAAATAAAAATACTCTGTTACCCAGTAGTTCTTCGAAGAATGAACAAAGAACGGGAGCTGTTGATCACCATCAAGAAAAGAAAGTTGGAATATCTTGATCATGTGATGAGAGGGAAAAAGTACCGATTGCTCCAGTTAATTATCCAAGGAAAGATTCAGGGCAAACGAAGCGTGGGGAGACGACGTATATTTTGGCTGCGCAATTTAAGAGACTGGTTCCAGTGCATATCTAACCAATTATTTTGAGCAACAGTTTCAAAGATACGAATAGCAATGATGATTACCAAACTCCGTAGCGGAGAGGACACTTGACGAAAAAGTTACCCAGTATTGATAGCCCAAGATGAAGATAGTATGCAAAGACTGGTCCACAGATTTAACATAAGGGCAAAAGAATTTAATATGACAATCTCATCTCAGAAAACTAAAGCAATAGTAGTCAGCAAAGAACCAACCAGATGTAAAATAGAAATGAATGGCATCAGTATTGAATAAGTAATGAAAATAAAATACCTGGGAATTACACTGTCCAGCTATGGAGACCTGTACAAAGAAGTGAGAGATTAAGTACAAAAAGCAACCTGACAGGTAGGATACCTTAATAACATTATATGGAGAAACAGTATTAATCCGCCAATGAACAAGCGGAATTCCTTATAAAGAGGAAGGAAAGGAAGAAGAAGCTGCTAATATGGCTTCTGTAATTGCTACTATGTATTTAACACTCTCATCTGGAGGACGATTTAGGGCAACTATAGCAGCAAACTAGGAGTTTATAAAAATGCTTTTTACGTTTTTTTTTTAATATATTGTTCTTTGTCCAATCCGTCTGACTGCGCCTTTTATCTTTATTTTCCTTTTTGTAATTACTTTAACTTACTTTGCTGTTCTTGTACATGTTTGCTGTATTGTGGTGGTATCTCTATTGTTCTCTGGTATATAGATTGCTATCACATTCAGAGGTTTGACATCCAGTTTATCTTTTACACTTTCTATTCTTTCAAAGGTATATTTGCATTCTTGTACTTGGTGTAAAAATTTTCTGTGTACTAACAAGGCGACTCCTTCTTTGGCTCTGGTTCATTTCGCAACACCACTGATCACTGTAAATCATCAGATAGTCATCTAGCATCATTTGACCCTTTCCTTTTTTCTTCGTCTCTTGTAGTGCACAACTCCGCCTGCAGTTTTGTTGGGTGGATCGAGTAGCTCGACAGAACTGTTACCGGTCCCAAGCCTGGATAAAGGAAGAGGGAGTCTACAGCCAGGTTAGCACCCTACTGATAGACTTTAAAACTATACAGCTCATAGAAATAGAAACAGGAATGATTTCATTACGACGACTAACGCGAGAAAGAGGACAACGAATTTATGGAAAACAAGAAATATACTTCGCATCGGTACTTAAAAAATATTAATCAAACAGATATATTAGGAGACTGGCAGAAGATACTAAAGCAAGAATATAAGGGAACAAGTCACCAAATGGTTGAAGACGTATTTAAAGACCAAGGAAGATGTGGTGTGATAATTGAAACATTACAGAAGCATTTTAAAGCTTTTCGGACATGGTGCAAGAAGTGCAGGTCGCTCACCCACTCGATGGACAGATCAAGTGCAGAAAGCCAGTGGCAAGAGATTTTATGAGTCCATGAGAGCAACCCAGGATAGCAGCTGATAAAAAGAGATAGTTGATCATTTGGTATAACTTCCTTCAGCTTATTATAGAAGGGGAAACAGAAGGCAGACGCGGCCCGGGTAGACGACAAATGACTTGGCTGCGCAACATTAAAGATTGGGCAGGATTAGACTTTCAAAGTTTAATAAGGAAAGCCCAAAATAGGGAAGACTTTGCAGAGGTCATCGCCAACCTTCGCTAAGAAGACGGCACCTAAAGAAGAAGATAATTTGGTAGGAAATCACAACTTCTCGTAATAGGGAAAGAATTGGAGAAAGAGAACAGAAAGTGAGATACACAATAACTGATAAAATAAAGACAAACGTTAATCTGGTTTGCCATTGTACAAAAGGAAATCCAAAAACATAAAACATTGTAAATTGGTATTTACATATAATACCAATTTAATTAGTTTGTTGTACTATTTTTCTTTAGTAGAGTATAAATATCCACCGAAACGATTACTTGGAAACCAATCTGTTAAGTTTATTATAATGATATTGCTTTCTTGTTAATTGTTATCTAAATTTACATTTAAACTCTAAATTAAAAAGCGATTACCAACTAAACATTAACATATTTTCGTGCTGTTTAGCTATTGTTGATGCCCAATTAATTGAAACTGGTGCACATGGCTAACAATACAACTCTTACTTGTACGATATTGCGAAATCATCCATATTAACGAGAAGAAACAAATTAAGATATAAAATTTTAGATTATATCTTAAAATTAGAATCCAAATGAGTTTGATTAAAGAGTTAGAATTATATATTGCTTCCTATTCTTTTTCTTACATATCCTTCTTTAGCGAAAGCTGTAGACTGCGTTTTTCAATTTTCTAAAGAAGGTGAGATCGTGGTCGATAAAAATCGGGAAATAAACTAAAAGTAGGAAAATTAAAATGCTTGTCAGTCATGATTTTTATTTTCGCACCAGTTTTTTTTTTTTGGTTGTAACCATGGAACCATGCATTTTGTTTTTGTTTTGTTTTTGTGCATTTAGGATGCTTGATTTCCATTCTTGAAGAATTCTGTTTTTTTCAATAATATTTTTTTAATTTGCTTAATGCTTCCTTTACGTCTTCCTCCTTAATATTTATTTCTACAAACTATGGTCATTCTGTATGGAAGCAGAAGCAAGAATCGAACACTTAGAAGACATAGAAGATAATTCACCAGCAAAGAACAAATCAAGGAAATCATAAAAAATCTGAAAAACAACAAATCCCCTGGAAGCGATAACATAACAGCAGAGATGATGAAATATGGTGGAAAACTGCTAAATAATTGGATATACAAGATCATAAAGGAGATATGGATAAAAGAACGAATACCAGAAGATTGGAAGGAAGCCATTATTTGCCCATTACACAAAAAAGGAGACAAAACAGAATGCAGTAATTACAGAGGAGTAGCGTTACTAAATACCGTATATAAAATCCTATCAAAATCCATAAAAGATAAGCTAGAAAAAGAAGTTGAAAATATAATAGGCGAATATCAGTGCGGATTTAGACGAGGGAGAAGCACAACGGACCAAGTATTCATAATCAGAGAATTACAAGCAGAAAGCTATGAACACAACTTACCAACGATAGCGCTATTCATCGACTTCCAGCAAGCATACGATAGAATAAAAGGGAAGGAATTAAAAGAGACCCTTGAGGAACTGGGAGTTAGCAGAAAGTTGCGTAACATGATACATCTTACTTTAGAGAATACAGAAAACAGAGTCAAAGTAAACAATCATGTATCGGACAAATTTATAGTAAACGAAGGATTAAGGCGATCCTTTGTCATCATTACTCTTCAATTTATGCCTAGAAAAAATAATGCGAGAAGCGAAAATCAATAGAGAAGGACTCCTATATCATAAAAGACACCAAGTTTTGGCATTTGCGGATGATATAGTGTTGCTGGCAAGAGGAAAAAAAGAGCTACAGGAGATAGTACAGAGAATAGTAAAAGCAGCAAAGAAAATGGGACTTTACATAAATGAAACTAAAACAAAATGTATGCAGTGGACAGATGATCAGTTCAGGGATGGACAAAAGTTTAAAGTAGAAGTAGAAGAAAGATTATCATACGAATTCGAAATGGTAGAAAGATTTACATACCTAGGTACAATAATATCACGCAAACCTAACATTAAAGAAGAAATACAAGCTAGAATAATGGCAGGCAATAGAAGTGTACATGCTCTTAGTGGAATGTTGAAAAGCAAGTTTTTATCCAGAAAGGCAAAAATACAGTTATACAAAACAACTATACAACCAATAGTAACGTACTGCAGTGAGACATGGACAATGACAAAAAATGAACAAAATTTACTGGAGATATGGGAAAGGAAAATCCTGAGGAAGATATATGGAGGAATAATAAGGGACGGTTTATGGATAAGAAGATCAAATGATGAGTTAAAGAAATTATATAATCAACCTAACATAATAGGAGTCATAAAGGGACAGAGACTAAGATGGCGAGGTCACCTAGAAAGGATGCCGAACACGAGGACTCCAAAAAGGGTACTGAACTACACTATAACTTTAAAAAAGAGAAAAGGAAGGCCAAAAAATAGATGGAATCAGGAGGTAGAAAAAGATATGGAAGAAATTGGACTAGAAGGCCAGAAAAGAAAAATGAATAACAAGAAGGAATGGAGAAAAATCACATATCGAGCCAGAGAAGATCTCAGTACATAAAGGAAAGCGAAAATGAAGAAAGAACAATTTTTTTAAGCCATGGGCCTCTAAGGCCTTTAGTGCTATTGTATATATATATATGGTCATTCTACAACTTCCACTAAACTTTTAGGTTTGTATCTTGATAGTAACATAAGCTGAAAATCTCAAATTAATCATGTTTGCAAAAGAATAAATGGTAGTTATTATGCAATAGTGCAATTGAAAAGTTTTCTTAAAATGAAATAGTTATTGAATGTTTTTATACAATTGTTTATTCTCACTTGGCCTTCAATATAAATGTTTGGGGTAGTGCTGTGAATGCTGCAAGAGTGTTTGTTTCTCAGAAAAGGATAATTTGGTTAATTTTTAATTTACCAAATAGGCATTCATATCGACAATATTTAAAAAAATACAACATTTTACCAGTATAATACGATCGTTTTTTTTAATGTATACTACGTGTAAAAGCCAAACTACTTTTCATTTAAACTCTGATTATCACCAGTACTCAACTAGGCAAAATCACTTCATCAGAGTACCAAAACATAATACAGCACGATTTGAAAAATCCCAATATTATAAGGGTTTATGACTTTTCAGTATTAAATCTGAAACAAATTTAAATAAATTTCGAGGTAAATTAAAATCTTTTCTAGTGCAAAATTGTTTCTACAGTGTAAGTGAATCTCTGGGTGATGTAAATAATTAATACTATGTACTTTTATCTTTTAATT
Organism: Diabrotica undecimpunctata; assembly: GCF_040954645.1. Classification (NCBI taxonomy): domain Eukaryota; kingdom Metazoa; phylum Arthropoda; class Insecta; order Coleoptera; family Chrysomelidae; genus Diabrotica; species Diabrotica undecimpunctata. The sequence continues at coordinate 2,188,204 of NC_092810.1, forward strand.
CTAAAATTGTGATGTTTTACAAATATTTATATTTTTTACTCAATTTGTCCTATTGTAAATGATCTTTCAGGATGAATAAATTATCATTATATATTATTATTATTATTATGGTTCAAAAGTAGTCTGTCCATGTTTCCTTCTGAATGTGATTCATTTTTATTAGTTCGTTCATCTCTTTTCTTTGTCCTCTGATCATTCTTCATAATGTTATATTTCGATATTGTTAATTTTTTCCCAAAATCTAAGGATGGTCTTCACAAACATTCACATCTCAAATGTTATTAGAGGTTGTATATCTTTATAGCTAATTTTTTTTATTAGTTTGCATTGCAGGAGTTTGGAGGAGTTTTACTAAACTATCTTTTACCAAATTTTTTTAACTACGAAATTTTCATTTTACTAACATTTTTTTCTTTAGTTAATTTTCTCTGTATTATCAATGCTGTTGTCTAACTACAGGTACTTTAACGTATATGATTTTAACGTTTTATATGAGCTGTTATACAGAAAATATATTCTCAGTACAAGCATTGGAGGACTGGAGGACAGAAGAAGGCAAAAGAATATCAACATAACTTAGTATCAATAGCTGCATAATCAAATAAGAAGGAAAATAAGAGAAGCTAAAGAGACTTATTTCACTGAAAAATGCCAAGAAATAGAAGACTTACAAAACAAATATGATAACTTCAATCTCCATAAGAAAGTTAAAGAATTAGCTGGGGTAGCAAAACAAAAAATCTCAAGCATACTAATGGACAAACAAGGAAACATTGTAGTGGAGACTGAACAAAAACTAGGAAGATGGAAAGAATATATAGAAGAATTATTCCATGATCAGAGACAGGAAAATACATATGAAGATAATCAGAGTAAAGACGAGGGACCCGAAATAACAAAGTCAGAAGTTATGCATGCAGTAAAGTCCATGAAAAATAATAAAGCTGCTGGTCCAGATGAAATACCAAGTGAATAGCTAAAACTGGTCAATGAAAAAAACATAGATATTTTAGTCCAACTACTGAACACAATCTATTCCACAGGAATCATTTCACGTTAAATGCTGACATTAACATTTATTTGTCTACCAAAGAAAGTAAATGCCAAAGAATGTAGTGATTATCGAACGATCAGTTTAATGTCACATACCTTAAAAACCCTGCTAAAAATCATCCATAATAGAATATCGCTAAGCTGGAGATGGATATTAGTAATTCCCAGTTTGGATTTCGGAATGGAGTGGGCACAAGAGAGGCACTATTTTCTTTTAACGTGCTGACCCAAAGATATTTGAATGTTAATCGAGATCTTTATGTATGCTTTATAGACTACAACAAGGCATTCGATAAGGTAAAACATGACCGACTTATAGAAGTACTCAAAAACAAGAATCTGGAATTCTGGATGTGAGGGATGTAACATTGGTATCAAATTTATACTACAGCCAACGATCAAATGTCAAAAGTGAAAGAGAAGTGTCAGAAGAAGTGGAGATAACGAGAGCGGCCAGGCAAGGTTGCATACTGTCGCCGTTATTGTTTAATGCTTATTCTGACATACAAGAAGCTTTGGTAAACGAGACAGTCGGCATTAAAGTGAACGGAAGTTTAATGAACAACATTAGGTATGCCGACGATACAGTCATAATAGCCGACAACTTGAAAGAAAGAATAATGAACAAAATATTAGGATATAGTGGAGAATACGGACTCTCTCTTAACATAAAAAACCAAATTCATGAAAATTAGCAAAAACAACAATACAAACGAAATATTAACGGTAGGCGGCCAGCAGATTAAGAGAGTAAAAAGATATACTTACCTGGGAATGAGAATTACAGAAAATAACGATTATACTGCAGAAATAAGAGGAAGAATTGAAAAGGCACGTGCTAACTTCGTGAAAATAAAAACGATTTTATGCAGAAAAGATCTGACATTGACCCTCTGAATAAGGCTAATTAAATGCTATATACACAGTGTACTCTACTATGGAGCTGAATCATGGACATTAAACCGGAATACAATAAATCGACTTAACGCGTTTGAAATGTGGACATTTAAAAGATTGTTAAGGATTCCATGGGTAGATAGAGTCACGAATACAGAAGTGTTAAGGAGAATAGGTAGAGAGAGGGAAATGGAATATACAGTATCAGAAAGGACATGTGATGAGAGGCGAAAGATACAACATCTTGAGACTCATAATTCAAGGAAAAGTAGAGGGTAGGAGAAGCGTAGGAAGAAGACGCGTTTCCTGGTTGAAGAACCTGAGAGAGTGTTTTGGTTGCAGCTCGAGGCAATTGTTAGAGCAGCTACCTCGAAGGTCAGAATAGCCATGATTATTGCCAACCTTCGTCGCGGAGATGGCACTTAAAGAAGAAGATGAGACTACACTTCCAGCAGCAAATGAGTAAGAAATGTTCAATCTCCTGCGAAGAGTTGAGTACGAAAGCAATAAAGTTGGTCTGAAACTCAATAAAGCTAAAACAAAAATAATGGTGGTCGACAAATTCGTCCATTTGTATTGGTTTTAACTTTACCATTTCATGGGTATTCGTCTGAGGTTCCTTTGAGAGAATTGTGTTGTTATTTTAAATTAAAGTCTGAGATCGTCGACAAATATAACTGTTACTTTTTTTACAAAGATAAGTAAGATTTAGTTATAAATATGGACGAAATTCTCGTTGAAACCAAAAAAAAATGTAGGATATAGAACTAAAAAAAAAAGGAAGTATCATTCGTAGCTGACCCAGTTATCAAGACAAAAAAATGACTAGCAATTACAGCAAAAAATTGAAATAACATAAAACAAAAATTTGTATGGTAGTAATAAAAGAGGAGAGCTTTGAACATACTCAGAATAGTACCAATCAACGTAACACCTCAGTTAATATCATGCGTGACTCATTGTACATCGAAAACTAGTACTCATATCTCATTAGCATTACATATATATACAACTTGCGGTCGACTATCGACAAATAATACCTATTATTATTTCCTGGTAAATAATTCTGAAAACTTGACTTAGAATAACAATTGTGCACAGCATTCCATGATATTAAGGTGTGGCGATTCTAAAGAACCCAGCGCTTTTAGTCATGCAGTTCTATTTACCTTGAATTTATGTTATTTTGTCATATTATTTGTTTTTCACATTAGTAGGTATTGGTGTTTAAATTTTAATGCTGTACGGTCGGATAGGCACATGGTCAGTTGAGATTTTTGTTTGATCGGCCTTGTTGCGTAAGTTCTCCTATTATTAGGTTGAATCGACCAGTAAGCACGGGTAACGGTAGATTACGCTCTGCTTGAAAAAAGTATACACAGCAAATTGATTTAAAAACATATGTTTACTTAATAATGATATTACATATGTATATATATATATATATATATATATATATATATATATATATATAAATATACATATATACAGTACCTGGCAAAATTATTAGGCCAAGCAAGGAAAAATTTACTATATGAAGTTATTTCTCTCATAATTATGAATATATTTAAAAGAAATTACTGTTTTGTTCCTTTTTGTGAATATTAACTCTTAGGTACTTAAACTGTACTAAAAAGGTTAACAAAAAATATTTATTTATTAAAAAAGCAAAATTTTTACAAAGTGGGGATAAATTTAATATTTTGTATGTCCGCTTTTGGCTGCTAAAAGAGCTTGAACACGTCGAGGCACGCTCTCGATACAGGCTTGAATAGTTTCCTGGAGGTGAGGATTATGATTCCACTCCTATATGAGCCTTTCAAGTAACTCCCTTTTATTAGTAATGTTTTTTTTTCGCAACCTCCCTTTTCAGTAATTCCCACCCATTCTCAATAGCGTTCATATCAAGCGAGTTGCCTGGTCAGTCAAGAATTTTAATTTTTTTTTGTTTTAATAAATAAGTTAAAATACTTTTAGCCTTGTGGCAAGGAGCAGTATCGTGCATAAATAGAGGTTCCTCTTCTCCAGGAAACCACTCCTGCAGCTGTGGCAAAAGTCTCGTCTCGAGTACTTTCCGGTACTGGTCTTGTCTCATCGTGTTTTTCACCACGTAAAGACGGAATGTACTTTTGCTGGATACCACAGACCAGACAATGAGTGATGGTGGATGTTTGATAGTGGACACAATACAGTCGGGCTTGCATTTCTCGTTGGGACGTCTCCGAACAAACTTCGTTTTTTCTGGCAAACCTTGAAAAACGGATTCGTTCGAGAAGCAGAGCTGAAATCAACAAAATTTCTAGAAATGCTTATGTTTTTCTAGATTTTAATATTCATATTCAAACAAAACAACACACATATACCTTTTTTCAGCCTTCCACTGTCCAGTTTTTGTATTTTTGTACCCAATCGAAACGTTTCTTTATCATAGCCGGAGTAATTCTTGGCTTTCGAGCTGGTGTCCCAGCTATCAGTTTGTTTTCGATAAGTTTCCGAAGAACTGTTCTTTCTGACACAAATTCCTTCATCTCTTATCTCCTGGGTAAGCATTCGCAGTGGTTTCTTTCTGTTTACTAGGCAAATATCTCTTACTTTGTGATCAGTCTTAGCAGTAGTCACCCGATGTTTTCCGCTGTGACCCTTACGCTTTGGATCCAACCTCCAGATCGTAACTATTCTTCACTTAGAACAATTTTGGTTCTCTCATTTTTTTTTATATACAACTGACCCAGTGCGAACAAAACGATTTATTTATTTTTCAAAAGCTCTTGCGTTTGAAACAATAACAATTTAAAAATTCTTACATCAATTGTATCTTGTTTTGCTTTCTGTTTTGTGTGAGTTATTTATTAAATAAAAATAATCTTGTCATATTATTATACAAAACATATTATATATATATATATATATATATATATATATATATATATATATATTCGGTTTTTTATAACGTCTTACGACGTTGTCCAACTCCCAAACGCCACTGTATTCTGTCTTGAGTTAGGTCTTCGTCCAGATTTCGAGCGCTAATCGCTTTCCTAACTCCCAGGTTCCAGCTCTGTGGTGGTCTTCCTCGTTTCCTCTTCTCTGGAGGTTGCCACATCATCGTTTTTTTAGGCAATCTTTCGTCCCCCATTCGGCTCACATGCCCATACGATATGAGCTGTTTTCTCTCAATATCCTCAACTATAGTGCCCTCTATACCCATTTGTTGTTTTATCACTTCATTCCGTATTCTGTCGGCTCTTGATATTCTCATCGATCTTCTGATGGCATCCATTTCCGTGGCTTCGACCTTTTTCTTATATTTTTCGGTTATTCTCCATGTCTCAGCTCCATAAAGTAGGCTAGTTTTAACCATTGTCTCATAGATGTTCCATTTTCTTTTCTTTGATATTTCTTTACTCCATAGAATTCCGTTCCAACATGCTATAGCTCTTCGTGCTTGTACAATTCGATGTTCTATTTCTCATTCGTCTTTTCCACTACGGTCGAAGATGACGCCCAGGTATTTATATTCGTTGCATGGATTTATTTTTTGATTGTCATCGATATCTCTGCAGTTCTGAAACAATGGAAAAGGAGAGTCAAAGGAATGGGTATACAATTGAACGATCAGGATTACATATATACTTTACAGTTTGCAGATGATCAGGTGGTAATCTCAAATGACAAAGATGACATGGAATACATGCTTAGAAAACTAATTGAAGAATACCAGAAATGGGGATTAAAAATCAATTTAGAAAAGACAAAATACCTCTCAATTGGAGCTGAAGCATAAACTTCCTGCTGTAATATTATTGGTCCATCATTTACCTCTTCTACTAATCTTCATACTAATCAATTATAATAATACTATGTATAACAATAACAGCATCACAAGACAATATTTATTTATTCATCAAAAATAACCATTTATTGTATACTGTATAAACCATTCTCCAGTCGTTTTTTCAACGGTCGCTTTATTATTTTAATAAGAGCTCTGTTATATAAATAAACGATTGTTATCCTAACGGTGCTCACCACGGAATAGAATTAAAAATTAAATCTTAAAGAATTGCTACGAGGAGAGAAAGTTGGATCGTTATTGTAGCCGAATCGTAGAATGCGTACGGAGATTTTATTTATGTAAGATCGTGAGATGTTGTTGAGTTCGTAGTCGAACAGAATCAACTGCATTGTTTCGATAGAACAATTGGGTAATGAAACGAACTAACCGAAGAAAATTTGTGTCATTCGACAGGGATATGCTAGAAAAGGAATCTAGGTGAACTACTTGAGTTTACATCTCTTATAAGAACAAATGTAATAAAATAAGACTTTTTACCGTTGATCTAAAAAGTTGATTTGCGATTCTGATCAATTGAGGCGGTGGCTAGAACAAGGGCCTATAGGCCTATGGGCCCTTCTTCCGGAGAACACAAAATTGAACTTTTATGTTGTTTTCTGTCAGTCTACCAATTTTTTCTACGATATTACGGTTTTTTACGTTGGAACAACACTTTGTTTAGTGAAGTGTTGGCACAGCTAAGAAAGATTTGTGCCTCTATCTACCACAAAATCTACCGTTGCCAAAACAGTTCTATAAAAGACTTTCATGGATGTACGTATTCAATACACACGTGCATAATGATGGAACAATGCACTTTGCAAACAACGCAATGCACAATGCAATGTGTTGGTTCTTTTTGTTCATGGATGTTAAATCTTTGAATGCTTGTTTCCGAAAATACACTTTTAGCAGATAGGCTCTTCTTCTAGCTACCGCCTCAATTATTCTCTTAAATTTCGCATCTATAAAATTCTTTACGACCCAACTACCAAATGGTTGGTAATAGAAAGCAAAAGGGAGGATAAAAAGAAGTATGGCGTAGAAAGTAGCATTTCTTAAGAATAATGGACTGATTTTGAAGTACAAATACAAAGTACAATGTTTGAAAGTACTGTTTAAAATAATAATTGATAGATGTTCGTTTGGAAAAGTATTTGGTGCTCATTTAAATATTTGGTTTTATTATTCTTAATAGTTTTAATAATTCTAATAACCTATTTAGTTGTGTATTTATTTCATTGTTTATTTTCTATAAATTTCCCACGATAAAATTAGTTGCATTTAAATTTTTTGTTAAACCTGAGTACGGTCCTCTAAAAATATTCTGATTAAGGTGATCTCCGGGTTTTACTCCTTCTTCCATATTTTGTTTTAGAACGAATAAGGTAGTTTTGCGTCGTGCAACAGTATTAGGATGTTTTGTTTACCCGAATCTACCACAAGATCTCCATTTTTGTCAGTTGACGTATACCTACCATCAGTTGGCACTACTATATGTAGACTGTATAGTCCAGATCTCACACTCAAACATGTCACTCAAACACCCAAATTATCACTAATTTTCTCTCACTTTTTTTGGTTTATTTCAGATGCCCCTGAAGATGCCCTGAGATCGAAAGTACTTGGACAAGATTTAATAAAATGCCTTTTATTTGTGAAGAATATATCAGTCTATGTCATACTCCGTCGTTTTTCTAATATTTGTCTGGTGGATGATATGTGATCAATGGTAGAACTATTTTTCAAAAAGCCTCTCTGGTGCCAGACGTTCTTTAAGCGTTAGGGACAACATTTTGCATGTCATATTAAGAAGGAAAACAGTCAAGCGTGTTTCCTTTTTTGTGTATAGGACATACAATTCCAGTATTCCAATCTTCTGGCAAAGCACGTTCTTGCTATACGTGTATTAATAGTTTGTGAAAGAGGGTTAAAAATGTTTGACTACCACATTTACGTCACAACGTATACCTACCCCTAATGAAAATTATTGCTGTTGAAATCCTCGAAGTGAATCTGGTTTTTTGAGATAGGAATTTTTTTGGAGGGAAGAAGACAAAATCTCTTCATGGAGCTTTGTATACAGAGATCCACTGTAAAGGGGAAGAATTTCTATATCGTTGTGGCAAGTTTTTTCAACTGATATTACAGCAATGTCTCTTCTCACCAGAATGCACTTCCATGTTTCGCATTTCGGTGTTCTGTGTTAAGTTACATTTCCTCAAGGCTAGGTCTATGTGCTGATTTGTCACGGTGAGTGTTTTGAATGCACATTTGTAAATTTTACACAGTTCAGACAAAATTCTCTGCTTATCGCAAAAATTCCCTCGATGTTTATAGTCATGATTGTCAATATATGCTCTTAGAAGAGCCGTTTTGTTTTCTGGTTATATACTTGTTTGGATGCTGTGAAACTTGCAATATTTATTGATTTATATAGAGTATTTGACGTAATAAGATTTATTATAGACTAAAAATAACATTATCAAGCAATCTATAATTTTGAAATTAATAAAAAATCGGTTGCCTGTAAAGTCGGTTTTACGGGCGAAGATTTTACGTGACAACGTCTTTTTCTCGGTAGAATATTTATTGATATGAATATTATTAAATTGCACAATAGGAACAAGGAATTGAATGAAAATAAGAATTGCACAAATTTTAACTATATAAATATATTTTGTTTACTAAAACATTGTACATGTAAACTTAAACTTAACTAATTTCTATTTAAGTGATTTTGTTGAGGATAGGACGATGATAGGAGAAATATGAAATGAAAGGAAGTGTTTCTGCTGTAATGTGTCTTGAACGCCAAGAACGCTCGAGAAAGACAGAGACACAAGCACGCACCGATTCAACGCGCCTAATTCTCTAGTGCTGCGCGCGCAGCGGACCGATCATGTTTGAGTGGGAGAGAGACGCAAGGCATTCGCCGGTCCGGCGGGCCTCTCTCTCGTTCGGTGACTCACCGTAACAGACGTGAGCGGGCGTTACACTTTTTCATGAATGACTCCGAGCCACAACCTAATTTAAGACGTTGTCACGTTAAAAACATTACGAGGTTTGTTATGTTGCTGAAGATGTCGGCATATCCTCTGACATACGTCATGTAATTTTGTGTTGCCATGGGTATTGAACCACGACAATGTTCCATTACTTCTTAATAGTTTTTTATCCAAAACATCACCGTCAATATGCATTAATCAACATATTCATCGGATTTGGACCCCTTCTACTTTTTTTTTATTCCTCTTCCTGTTTTTTCACTAAAATGGAGATGAAAATCGCATCGCTAGAAGCAGTAAATGCCAACACAAAAAGTGCATATCCGAACTACTTCGAGGACGGTGAATCTGTATGAATTTTTGTAGAAAATAATCACCTACAATGATTTTCTATCGATTCGCATTCATTATTTTGTATATTACTTCCATTCACGCATAAATCTCATTATCTATATGTTTCAAGCTCGACGTTAGTCACGATTCTCCTTCGTAGGTTGATGTTTTACCATAAAACCCATTTCCTGGACTATTATTCAACATTCCGTTGTTTGCTAGTTGGCCGACGCGCTGGTGTGTCTCTTCATGTTCGAACGATATTCGAGGCGGCCGAGAAACTGCGGGGTTACGCTTCTGACCGACCGTTTACATCTTTTCTGAGCATCAGCGCCGACGACGATATAAAGATAGGTTTAGGTGGATGAATATGCGGCGCATGATTGGGTCTAGCGGTTTTATGTAACTGGTTTAAAATGGCAATATCGTCGAGATGTATGACAACAAAGATATATTTTTGGCAGTCTTGAGAATTTTTTTAAATAAGTCTATTCAGAGGACTTAACGCAAAAAGTTCAGCGACTCTCCAAAAGTGACTTTGAAAAGTGATTTGTTATGAAAGTTGTACAACAGATTATCCTTCTAGCCTTAAATAGGAGGTAGACAAAAAAAAATTAGGAGGAGTGATTGTAGATACAATTGATTGGATCCCCCGTCACATAGTAACAGGCAAAATCACTAGTCTACAGATAAAAGGCTATAGCAGGATAAGATGGTCAAAAGCCCCGCACCGATCAGCACAGCGACTTGTGCTTTCAATAAAGCATATAAAAACATGACTTCATACAAATTTGAGGATCTTGAAAACTATCAATCACATGGAAAAGTATCGAAAGCATCGAGTATAGTCGGTTCGCTATATTTACGCGGGTTTCGGATAAAAAATTTTATTGTAAGTACCCAGTTTTAATTACCTGCTCTTTGGGGAAATATCAACTGGTCAAATGAATTGAAAAATAATCCATAACTTTTTTTAATTAAATAATAATGGAAAATCTTTTATATAATTGACAATATAAACCTAATAATAATTTTATATTACACTTCACACAGAAAATATGGTCTATGTATATTTGTTGCATGGAGAGAATTTCTAATGAAAAATAAAAAAAATTAACTTGGCAACAAAAATGAAAATCAGTCATTATCATCAAAAATATCATAATCGTCATCATCATCACTGTCATCACCATTAATTGTTATTATGATTGGACTTATTTCGTTTATTTTATTTTCATGAGTCCACCAATCTTCTATTAGTTTCTCGCACTTGAATATACAGTTGCACCACACTTCTGGAGTTACAATTGAAAGTGCCTTTCGCCAAGTTTCCCGAACTGCGTCGTCTCTATAACCGTTAGGCCCAATATGGTTGTCATAATATTGTTTTGCTATTCCCCATATATATTCTATGGGATTAAACTGGCAATGATACGGTGGCAGACGTAAAACTTGATGACCGTAACTTTCAATAATCTGATCCACAACAAAGTTTTTTGATTTTGCGTGGATATTTGCCAAGCGTAATAATTCTGATTTTAAAATATGTTGTGTAAATGGTATATGTTCCTTTGTCAACCATTCTTTAATTTTATTAACAGTCCAAGAATTCGTTGGACTTTTGTTTAATACTTCAGAATGGTAAGGTGCATTGTCTAAAATAATTACGCTGGGCTCACTTAAACCTGGGAGAAGTTTTTCATGTAACCATTTTACAAACATTTCTGTGTTCATATTATCGTGATAGTCGCTTGATTTTGATTTAGATGAAAATATTAAATCAGCACCTTCTATAAAACCCGATTTCCCTCCTGCGTGTAAAATTATGTGTCGCTTCCCTTCTCCATCAGTATGTTTGATAGACTTTACGTTATCATCTTGCCATATTCTCTTGGTTGCACCCCTAGAAAATATCCATGTTTCGTCTAAGTATATAAAATTTGCCCTTTCTTCTTTTAATTTAGAATATTTTCTTAGAAAGTTAATTCTTTTATGCACAACAGAACTTCTTTCACAAAGGGCTTTTCTGTTATCCTCCTTTTGAAATTTGAAACCCAAATTATGTATCACTTGCCATAGACTTGTTCTGCCAATTTCGTCAAATTTTCGAGAGAATTGTATTTAAGGTCACATGTTCCTTGTTGGCTCGCATTCGATAAATGTTATCACGAATTTCAAATTTTTTTCCATCTGGAATATCTTTCGTTTTCAATGATAGGCGAGTTTTTCGGTGATCTTCTTTCGGCCGTTTATTATTGCAATTTTATAATACTCCTCTTAGTTTGGTAAGATTCTAGATACTAATTCCTAGAGCATCACATACACGTTGTTGAACAGACATTACCGATTTTAAAGGACCGCCATTTTCTTTTTCATCCGTAAAATACTTATGTACACTACAAATTAGACTATCTACATCTAACACACGTCTAGGCATTTTTAAATATTTCCACCAAACATACAATTTCAACACTGGCAAATAATCAATTCAACTGCAATATTGTAACAAATTTATACCTACCCTAATGTTATTTTAATGTATTTTAAAATATGACCATTAATGCAGTTTTTACCTAATTTTCTGGGAAGTCGTTTACTGCAACTGGTTATCAATGAGTCATTAGCATAATTTTGTTAATCCGAAACCCGCGTAAATATAGCGAACCGACTATATATTAAAGTTATCACATAGGCGCGCTTATGCGTACGCCATCAGTTACGATATCCTCGAACTCAAATCATCAAAGTGCAATATATATCAATATTTTGTATCGATAGAGTGATTTATCGATTCATTAAGGAAACGAAGAGTGTCGCATTTACTATTGTGCATCATAGTAGATGTGAATTTTGAGATATCGTCAGAGGTTGATTTGTGAAAGTTAAATTGTGCTTACTTACTAATATCAATTGCAATAAGTGTAAGGCGCTACCCTAGCCTATGTTAGAGCATGTAATTATATATTGTTTTTGTTATCACAAGATCAAAAGAATTTGAGTTTAAGTGTTTGAATAGTGATCAAAATGATGATGGGTTACAGGATCTAATAATCGAAAGAATGTTAAAATCTAATCAAGGTGAGCAATCAAAAATACGCGGAAATTCGACCATTTAGCTACTAGATTTTAAGGTTATGAGCCAATAAAGTGGGAAAATATTAGAAAAACACGATTTTTTCGCAATTTGTAAGTTAAAAATGATTATTTTAACAATGACGATTCTTAGTCCGTAAGAAAATAGATGAAAAAGCATTCATCTAACTATTTGATTTTGAGGTAAGGTAAAAAAAAGTGCGAAAGGGATAAAAAACGTGGTATTTTCGAATTTTATCTTTATGAAAGAGTTAAATGGGGACTTCTACAAAAGAATCTAATAATGTGGAAGAAAAAATGTTGAATTATCAACTGAGTTTTGAGGTTATGTGCAAATAGATGATTAAAAAAACGGTTTTTTTGATTTTTCGACGCTTTCCGTTCAGAAATTGAAAATTCTGCCTTAGACATGTAAAGCAACGAAAAAAATACATTAAAAATTACTATTTAAAAGTTAGCCAAAAATGATTAACTTAACCTAAGAAATTATTGAAAATTTCATTGATTTTTACTGAACTCAATTTTCAATATAAAAATTTGAAAAAAATCAGGCTATTTTGTACTTAAAAGATACATCTTCATGAATTTTTTCAGATTTTTTGAAGTAAAATTGCGTCCAGACAAAAATAAAGTCGAAAAAAGCTTCCTTTTTAGATTTAAGAGGTTCTATGGGCTCTGGGAATCTAAAAATTTACATAAAGTCATGTTTTTATATGCTTTATTGAAAACACAAGTCGCGGTGCTGATCGGTGCGGGGGCACTTTTGACCATCTTATCCCGCTATAGTCTTTGTTATGTTCTTCTAAAAATATCACAAGTCCGCTCTCTTTCGTCTAAGAAAGTCACATGTCCATAATATGTGATGTTTTTCAGATAAGATAATTCGATTGCTAAGGTGTAATGTGTAGTGATTCTTGATCGGATTAGTTCATATCTGTTTCTTGGGTAGATAATGTCACTGACAAAAAAAAGCATCTGATTCACTGCACGTGTTCCTTTGTGTGTAAATTAAAGTAATTATACAAGTTTCTCGAGTACTAAGGAAATATGGAAGCAGAAAATAATGCGGAAGTGACTATTGTCCAGAAGATGAACCAAAAACACATCCAAAACTTGCCGTACAATTTTCAAAACCGTTCAAAATGACAAGTATGACAGTTCCTTATCAGTCTGATGAAGTAATCACATAAACAGAGTAACCAAAGAAAAAAAAGTAACAATTATCACCTTACATTTAAGACTTATCTTGAGACATAACTGAAAACGAATAATTTCCTCAAACAACCGTTCGTTGTTCTATTAAACGACTTGTATTCCACGTGCATTTTACTTTAACTACGTCAAATAATTTGTCGTCTTCTCGTTAACTAGATCTATGCAAGAGATCACCGTTGTCCGTCTCTGAAAGTAACGAATGCATATCTTAAGGCATCGCCACAACTGCCATAAAGAATGAAATCATGCTACGATTATGAGAATTCTTCTTTTACAGTTAGGAGCTCGCGATGCTGTGGTTTAGATGGTTTCTTTATGTCGGAATCGGTTATTTAAATCAGATGAATAGAATTGATGATTTAATAATACGAACTATTAGGATTCTCGACATATAAATAAGACAAAATTGATAGATAACGCGATTCTAACACTAACTTAGATATTATACAGTTCAAGAAGATACAGAGTACTTAAAAATTACGATACCGAAGACCCAAATATAAATAGCCAATTATTTTGATGTCAAAAAGCATCAACTGGCATTGAACCGTTTAGAAGCCGCATGATACGAAATATTTCTAATATTATGTAAACTGTTTAAAATTTTTAAAGTGTTATAGTTATAAATAAATATAAGGTTCAATGCTCGAATAAATGAACTTTGATTAAATAAAAGGCATATATCGAGCACAGTTTAATTTAATCTTGCCCAAGTACTTTCGATCCCTAGATCATCTTCAGGGGCATCTGAAATAAGCCAAGAAACGTTTTTTATAACTAAAGAAATTGATTAACTTCGATAAAAAGTTTATGGTTGATAAAGAGTTTTTATGTGATTAACGTTTATAGACTTACTTCGTCAATTGCGGCCTATCTGACAAGAACAAAATGTCATAAACATATAATTGTACATTACACTACACTACAAAAGGACAAACAAACACTTTAAAATTATTAAAGAAAAACTACATTGCGTGCCAAAGCCGGAGACAGAATGCTTCCCGATCTAACGGAAATGTTGGGGTGACATGTGACAAATGACAGCTTGGATGAGCAGTTACAATCATAGATATGTGATCTGCACCTTTTAAAAATTCTATGAAACTAAGTATTGACCAAAAGTCCAACTGACACTACTATAGGAGGTCACTGATGAAATATAAAATTATATAGAATATTTTTTAAGTAGATTGAATAATCCAGATCTCACACTCAAACCTGTCTATAATAATTAGGGTGTTAGTTTGAGAGCAACTGAAGTCGACGTAAAGTAAGAATACAAGAAAAAGACTAAACAATATATTAGACAGTGGGTAGTTGACTACAATAAAATGGTCTACCAAACACTATCTGTAATGTAGAAAGGAAGAAATCTGACTATGTAATTAAAATACTAAAATTAAAAATTAAAATTGAAAGCAAAGTATATAAATGGTGTGTAATCCAAGTAGTTAAGTTGAACCCACAGTTTTGCCTAATATTTCAACAGATTTCTGTAATAAGTATATACAAGTTTAATATAACGGAAAAGACAATCAAATCAACAAAATACTGAACTATATTTTCAATAAAAGCTTTTGAAATCGATAAAACTCATACTTTTAGACAGACAACACCACATTTTACATTGCACAACCCTGTAGGAGTTATCTATCCATCAGGCTGGGCAAAGATTTATCACCTACACGTAGGCCATTTGAATTTTTGTCTGGCGAGAATGGATTGAACGTGTAATATCATATTTTCACGCTAGAAAGATACTAATCTTCTTCAGTACAGCTGTAATTATCCTTCGAGTGGTCTGTACTTTATCAAACATCTTTAAAAACGTAGTTATTCCTCCTGCGAGCTGTCGACGAAGTATGGCGAACGTTTGATGGTACTGATTGGTTCTTTTCCATTTATTTTACTAGATATGAATCTAAAATATGCAAAAAATTGACATACGTATGAATTACCATTCAAAATCAGCTAAATATTAAACAGAGATTATTAAATCGATATCGTATAGTTCCAAAATAATATGTATATATCTGTACCTCGGAATATATATCCATTTTCATTACTTTACAGGACAGCAGTTCTAAACTTTTTTTCACCAAAATGTGTTATGTGTTATTGTTGCAGCTATTTATTGAGATATTAAAACAGTATTTTAACAGAACATTCTATTTACTGTATTTACTGTTATCTACATAATACATTTGTTATAATTAAAAAACTAATGTTTTTCTGTGTTTTTTAACCGTTTTAATGGCCATGGTGTTGAATCCTTCTAATAAAGTTATTGTAGTGTAAGACTTGGTTTGGGGTATTTAATAACAACTACAATACTATTTGACTTACAGAATTGATTTAACTATACAATTCTTCTTCGTCCTCAAGTGCCCTGTCCGTTGCGAACGTTGGCTATTAACATGGCAATTCTGATCTTGTTTGCGGTGCTTCTGAATAGTTCGACCGATGTGAGCCCGAACCACTTCCTCAGATTTTGGAGCCACGAGTGTCTTCTCCTGCCTGGCCCTCGCTTACTGTCTATTTTTCCCTGGACAATCAATTGCAGTAGACGGTACTTATCGTGTCTCAATATGTGGCCTAGATATTCAAGCTTTCTTTGTTTAATTGTATTCACGATTTCCTTCTCCTTTCCGATTCTTTGGATTACCTCTATGTTGGTGACATGTTCGGTCCAGGATATACGAAGAATGCGTCGGTACACCCACATTTCGAATGCTTCTAGTTTTCTCGTGAGCATCTCCGTCAGCGTCCAGGCCTCCACACCATACAGTAAGATCGGAAGCATTTAACTAGACGTAGTTTTAGGGAAAGAGACAAATCTCTGCTTAGGAGGAGCTTTTTCATATTGCTAAATGCTGCTCTAGCTCGCTGCTCTATACAATTCACCTTTACAAATACAAATAATACATCTATGTATTTAACCAAAATGGTATTTTGCATAAAAACGACTCGGTCATCCACAAGTAAGTCTCCTTCTGGATAGTCACTATTAAAATTTAGGAAAGTAATGCCTTTTGTTGTGATATAGGTATTGGACTTTGTGATACCAGTTGCAAATCTTTTAGCAATGTAAGGTGTCGCCTTCGAAACCTAACAAGGTCAATCTCCTGATTTTCATCATGAAAATTACTACTACTACTATCGGTTGACAGCGTTCTCATCAGCGATGCCTTTCGACTCCTAACCGCTATTCTTCTGTATTTAACCATAGGCCTGGAGGGATTTCTCTTTCCTCTAGGTCTTTTTCAATTCCCTCTCTCCAGCTTCTTCTCGGTCTTCCTCTTTTCTTCTTCCTTGTGGTTTCCACGTCAAAATCTGCTTCGGAATCCTATCATCTAGCATTCTCTGTACATGGCCGTACCATATTAACTGTTTTGCATGCTTGACTCCCATCATTTCTCGTATTCTCTCATTTGGTATCCGATCTCTTCTTAATTTGCCTGCTGCTCTTTTCCAGAAGTCCATTTCTGTTGCTAGTAACGGTTTCTATGTTCTTTGTTTCATTGGCCAAACTTCACTGCCATATGTGATTACACTTTTAAGTATGGTGTTGTATATGAGTTGTTTGTTCGCTTTAGATATTGTTTGGTCCCACAGAATGCCGTTCATCATGGATATGGCTTCTCTACCCTGTATGTTTCTGTCTTTTATAGCAGCATCGAGTGTTCCATCTTGAGTTATCTTCATCCCCAGGTACTTGTATTTATCACAGTGTCTAATTTATACCCCATCGTCTAATATAATGGACTGTTTTGTCCCTCCAATACACATGGTTTCAGTTTTCTTAATGTTGACTTCGAGACCTTATTTGTTATATTCTTCTATTAGGTTCCGAGTCATGTAACTCAAGTCGTCATGATCCTAAGCAATCAGTATTTGGTTATCAGCGAAACATAAGGTGTAAGGTGTACACCTAATGTTTCGCTGATGCTCTTACACCTTATCATGAAAATTACTTTTTAATAATAGAGTTCCCATGCTGTTTTGTTTTACTTGTAGATTAACACAGTTTGACAAAAGAACTTGTTGTTTGTTAATGTCTCCTTTTCTATTAATCAAAGATTTTGAGATATTTTGATATCCTACAAAGACCTAAAATTTTTAAAATCTTCTAGTTTCATATTATCTACGGTATATTTCATTGAGTTTTGTCTCAGTAACTGGTGCCAGTCCTAGGGCGTTAAAATAGAAATTCTGTTGTTTTTTTCTTTTTCGCTCTATCAGCGCATGGACAGTGTCCGCCTACATGTGGGTGTGATCCTTTAGTAGAAACTTCTGAGTGATGATGATTCATTAAATGATCCACCTATTTCATTTAAATGAGTCAATACACAGCAGGTAATTGGTTATTTACTTGACCAATTACTTCCTGATATCGTCTATAAGGCTTTTTATATATTTTGTTTTCAACTAATTAAATCCGAGAATGTGATTCATTGCAAGTTATTTGATTGAAAGAATATTTTAAAGGTTGGACGTCTAAAATTACTGCTTTTTGTGATTAGTCGATAACGAACCTGTCTTTAAAATGTATGAACTAGGTAAAAAAGGAAAATAGAAACAGTTTTTTTATGATTTATATATTAATTAAAATATTCTTATTGTTTGGTTGTATTTTCTAATATAATGTGAGTTTCGTTAATAGGAATTTCCATTCTGTTGTATATAATTTTGATTTTATTAATTTCGTTATAGATATTTACCAGAGATTTACTTTGGTAATTATACAAAGAAGTTTGTAGTTAGTTTTTCTTAGATATTTCGAATTAATATAGCTGTGTGTTTTTTTTAATTAGTACAGTTGTTTATGTTAGTAAAATATAACCATATCGAACAGTAATAACATTGGATTGTGGGTATTTGTGTGTACTTCTAGTATAGTTTATGGCAACTCTATTTTATTGGAACATTTTTATCATAAATATTTTGGTTACTGATTTTCTTTTAATGAAACAACAAATCCTGAAGGTATTGTTGCAAATTGAACTGATATTCTACCGAGGCTCATACAAGGATTGAATAAACTTCTGAGTGATTATTGAAGACACAAAAGCATCTCTTCTGTGAGGTGAAATGATAAATATATCGTCAACATATCATAGCCAACATGTGAGTTTGAACATTGATGTGGATAGTGCTCTGTTCTCAAAATCTTCCATAAAGATATTGGCAATTACTGGAGATAGTAGCATGCCCATCAGGGCACCATTTATTTGTCTGTAGAATTAGAAGATGAAATAAGTTCTGGACATACAATGTGTAATGAGAGATAAGTGGTCATGCTGAGTACTGTATTTAGTTTTCAGAGTTTCGTCTATAGGAGTGTTTATAAAGAGTGAAACGATATCGAAACTTACTAGAATGTCTGACGGTAAGATAGGGTATTGTTTAAGAAGTTTGATAAAATGAAAAGAATTTTTGACGAAGGACTTTATGCGGGTTTGACTTCGCGTTGAATAATTTTGGTTTTTAGAAAAACCATTGTTTTGGAATAAACAAGTTGGGTTCACCGCTGTCATCGGTAATAGCAAACAAAAAGCAATACAAACAGCTGAGCATAAACCCAAACTGTGGCTTAGGTACGTTGACACACATTTATTATCTGGACATACAGAGAAGAAAAACTAAATATATTTACGTCTTTCGGGTCAGCTAGTTATATATTAAATTTAATTTTAATATACTTACCTCAAGAAACGTAATTAACAATACCGTTGTTGTTTCTTGTTAAAATTAAGAATAATAACATTTTTTGGGAATTTTTTAATAGCAACTATGATCCAAGTAAAAATAATTTACTCGCGAATTAACTAGCAGACCGGTCTTTGTTCATTGGTGTAAGTGAAACTGGAACGAAGGCTTCACTGAACGTACATTGTTTTTTAAGCAATTAAACTGTTGAAACGAGCACTACTAGATGCCTTATTTGTTGTTCTTTTCTTTGTGATTTAAATCGCAAATTTATTTAAATATAAGGCGATCGAAAAATACGTTGTTAAGGAATGATCATTCTATAAAAATTTACATTTTTATTAATAAAATATCAACCTCTTTTCCTAAACAATCCAATTGATACTTAAAGAAGTGAGGAGGATTATAAAATTTAAGGATTTTTCTCCAATAAGACGAACTTCTTCCTATTTTCCCATGTACCATGTTCTTTCAAAATGTTAGTATACATTTTAACTACTAAAAATGTAACTTGTATGAACTGTATAATTTACTTTTCATTTTTAAGTCTACAACAACCCTTCTTGTGTCAAAAGTGTTTGTAACATTTCCGTTGAGGTGGTAATATTTTCACACTTTTTGTTTCTCACTTTCTCGATCCTTTCAGATTATAAATTGTCGTTGAATAACTCAAATTGTTAATTTTTCTTTTTTTTTCTTCTTCATTCCAGTAATTAGAAAAATCCAGTCATATCACAGTTACTTGCTGAATAAAAAAGGTAAACAAAGAAATAACTAGAGAAGCTCAAAAGGCATACGACTCAGTCAAAAGAAACAAACTCTACAATCTTCTTCTTCTTTCTATGCCGTCCCCATTAACGGAGGTTGGCGACCACATTTCTAAAAGTTTTTCTGTGTTTTGCAACGTGGAATAAAATTCGTCTACAGTCATGTTTGTCCAGTCTCGAATATTTCGCAGCCATGACTTCCTCTTTCTACCTATACCCTTTTTGCCATCGACTCTACCCTACATGATGACCTGCAGAAGACTATATTTATCATTCCTCAGTATGTGTCCAAGGTATGCAGTCTTGCGTACTTTTATTGTTCTCAACGATTTTTTGTCTCGACCCATCCTTCTCAGCACTTCCTCATTGGTGACCCTGGCAGTCCCTGGAATTCTCAACATTCTCCGGTATATCCAAAGGCTTCAAGCTTCTTAACTATTTGTGCTTTTAAGGTCCATGTTTCTACCCCGTATAATAGTTGGAACCAGACGTAACATTCAACAAACCTCAGTCTCAGCACAATATTCAGATTTTTGTCACACAAAAATTGCTTGATCTCGTACCCTGATCTCTTGGTTTGGATCTAATTCTGTGTTGATGTAAGCTCCCAGATATTTATATTTTGTCACTCTCTCTATTTGCTGTCCATCAAGGGTTAGTTGTTTATTATTTATTGGACCCCTTGATACTATCATAAAGTACTATCGTATAGTACATACTAGTAAAGTTTGTAGTTCTTCTATACTATCAGCCATAATTACCGTGTCATCTGAAAATTTAATGGTGTTTACGATTTCTTCACCAATTCTTATTCCCTCTTTTCTTTCCCATAAGGCTTTTCTGAATATGATCTGTGAGTACACGTTGAAAAACGTCGGAGAAAAGACGCATCCTTGCCTGACCCCTCTCGCAATCGGTATATTATTTGTTTCTATGTCGTTCACCTTTACTACTACTTTCTGGGTCAAGTATATAGCTTTAATAAACTCAATGTTTTTTTTTGTCTAAATTGATGTTTTTTAATTCATCTATTAACTTTATATGCTGCACTCGGTCAAAGGCCTTCCTAGAGTCTATGAAGCATACATATGCACTCTTGATATATTCCCGACATTTCTGCAAGAGTACCGCCAACGCAAATAATGCCTCTCTTGTACCCATGCCTCCTCTGAAGCCAAACTGCGTTTGATCTATCTGGTCCTCACATTTCTTATAATTTCGGTTTTGAACAATTTTCAAGAGAATCTTTAAAGGGTGGCACATTAGGCTTATCAATCTATAGTCATTACATGATTTGGGATTGTTGTTTTTTGGAAGAGGTAAAAATATCGATTTAAGCCATTCCTCCGGGATGTTGCCCTCTACATATATGTGGCTGAGAATTCGGGTGAGTGACTCATTAAAGCCACAATGGATGAAACTCAGGCATGTGTACGAATACATTGAAACGGTAGGAAAGTTTACATACCTGGGAGTAGAAATATATGACGACGGATCAGAAGATGGAGAAATACGGAAGAGAATAACGCAGGCAAAGAGAACTTATTTTGCCCTCTCCCGATCTAAAAATGTCCACCGAAATACAAAGATGAGAATCTATAAAACCTTAATTCGACCAATAGCATGCTATGGCAGTAAAGCATGGGCCCTGAAAGAAACATCCAAAAGCAAACTCGATACATTTGAAAGGAAAGTACTGAGGAGAATACTAGGACCTGTGAGGTAAAACGGAATCTTCAGAAGTCAATACAACAACGAGCTCCATCAACGTTATAAGGAAGCACCTCTGTCAGACTTCATTCGAATACAAAGATTGCAACGGGCCGGACATGTGATAAGAATGGGAGAGGATAGAAGACAGAGTAAACAGCGATGCACAAGCCCTTTTAGGAATCCGTATATGGAGAAGATCAACCACAGATAAGCAAGGGTGAAGGCAAAAATAAAGGAGGCCAATGCTTAATTTGGGCTGTAGTGCCGTAGAAGAAGAAGAGAAGCTCAGAATAAAGCCAAAAGCATTTTAGGGCAAACACATTATCAAACATATAACTGGATTAGATTAACAATTGGAATATGGAAACATCTATCTCAGAACTCGCTATGAAAGACTTCGATAAATTGATTATATAGTAAGAATGGGTGACTAGATATTGGTAAAACGTGCTATAGACAACAAAATGCAATTTAGATCAAAAGGGATTCACGCAAAAATAGTAATGTAAATGAAAAACATCCAATGAATATTTCAGCTTGAAGATGAATGCGTGCCGTCAACAGTTAGTCTGTCGTGTGATTGAAGAGGTAAAAGAAGCCTCCAGTTACGTTTTTTCTCGGTGATTTATAAAAAAATGGTTTAAATGGATTATGGAAAGCCACTATATAAAAAAATCACCTATTTCGACATACCATACGGGTCCAACAGTTAAATAATAACTATAATTCAAATGAACCATATGGTCGCGGTTATCTAATCGGTGCCACATAAGGTACGACTTAAATTTCGCAAGAGGTTTTGTATCTATACATAATAGCTAGGTGTTTAAAATAAATATGAAGAGATATACGAGCGAATGGAAATTGGCTTGTTAGAATAAACGTACATAGGTTCACTATGGGGTATCGGAATGTGTTTTTTATGTCATTATTGTAAAGCAGCATTCGATAATGGTCAGAATCTTGTCTGCGGTGCTTGGACAAGTATTCGAAATTGTAGGCCAGTTCGTAGAGGTGTGGAAAAAGGATAAAAAAATGTTAAATTCAAATTTTGATACACAAATATCAAGCTCACATTAAATTTAAAACATAACAATGTAATTTGATTTAGATTTTTACTTTACCTTGCAGATCAGTCTCTTTTTAGTTACTCTTGTAATTTTTTCTAATCACTTACAAAGAAAACTTACAGTATACAAAGCTAAGGATGCTAAAAGTTCTGCTAAATTCGCAAGAATCATAAAAATAACATGCAAATACAAACAATAGTTACATAAATGGAAAAGAAATGAAGGATTGGGACAAAAGAAACTCTTTATCTATAATTTTGTTTAATTTGGACTTGTGAACCTGTGAAACTGCCTGCTTGTTTAAATCGTGCTGAATACTTACATTTTTTTAAAAATGTTTTACCTGTTTTGTTAGATGATGTGCCTTTAAATATTTGGCAAAACTTTCTACATAACGGCTGTCCAGCCCACTTTAGCAGGAATCTACGGGACTTTCTTGATAATAACTATGAAGATCACTGGATTGGAAGAGGCGGTCCAGTTGCTTGGCCAGCGACTGAATCCTTGCGATTATTGTGTTTATGGATACATAAAAGCATTTGTTTATTCCGATCCGATACAAAATTGTGCACAACTCTGGCTAAGGATACAAGATTCTTCTTCTTCTCGTAGCACTGCAGCCTGGGGTGGGTTTTGGCTGACTGCACAACTGGCTTCCATCTTGAACGGTAGTCCATAATCGTTGGGTCAGTAAGTAGCCCTATTGTTCTTAGATCTAACCATATATTGTCTCTCGATCGCATTCGTGGACGTCCTAAAGGCCTTCTTCCTGTGGGGGTTTCCTCCCATATTAGCTAGGCAAGGCGGTTATTAGGAAGTATATGGACATGGCCAGCCCATCTTAGACGTTGGGATTTAATCTCTTGGACTATATCGCTCGCTCTATACATCTGCTTGATCTCACTTTTTGTTCTCATTCGGTATTGGTTGCTATTAATGTCGTGATAAGGCTCAAATATTCTTCGGATTATTTTCCTCTCAAAACATCTAAGTTTTCTTTCAGTACGATAGAAGATGCTTACAACGAATTTAGAAATGTGTAACTGGAATTTTTGCAAGAATTTGGCGTTCTCTAAGCAAAAGGGCAAATTTACTATTGTCTTAACGAGATTCAAATTTATGAATTCCATTCCTAAAGTAATATGCCTTCATAGCCGTTATCACCTCATTATTTGATGAAAATCGCTTTGCGGGCATACATTTTTTTAAGTGTTAAAACAGATGGAAGTCGCTAGGGTCCAAATCTGGTAAATACGATGGATCCTCTAACAATTCAAACTTTAATTCATGGATTTTAGCCATTGTCAAAGTGCCAATATGACACGGTGCATTGTCTTGATAAAAAAGTATTTTTTCTTCAGCAAGCTGGGTTTTTTCCACAAATTTTTTCCTTCAGCTGATTTAAAAGGTTACAATGTTATTCAGAATTTATTATTTTACCAGTTTGCAAGTAAACCATAAACAAATTTCCTTTCGCATCCCAAAAAACTGATGCTAATACCTTGTTGGCTGATTTCTGGACACGACCTAGTTTCGGAGCCGGAGAACCAGGTTCACATCACTCTTTAGGCTTTTGTTTTGATTCAGGTTCATAATGATAGACATAAGTGTCATCCGTAGTGATGAATCAATGCACAAAATCTACTTTAACCTTTGGAAAATGCTCTATACATTACTGACAATGTATTTTTGTCCCATTGTTAGTAAATGTAGCACCCCTTTTTGTTAAACCCAATCTTTCAGTCAAAATATTATGCCTAATGCTCTTTCAGTCACGATATCTGGTGTTGTGGCTGTTTAGGACGTCCTTGACTTGGATCGTCTTCATGGCTTGTACGACTACGTAATTCGGCAACCCATCTTTATACTATACCAATTGGAGGCAAAAAGTCCTTATACACTTTCAACATTTGTTTGTAAATTTCCTTTGGTTTTAAACCTTCGAAAAGAAAACTTCAATCACTGTACGATACTTCACTTTTTCCATTGTAAAAAAATACTAAAAATACACATCGATACTAAATGGCTTGTAAACAAAGAATAAATTAACTTTGAAAAATAAAGGCAGATATCGAGCAGTTCTTTATTTATTCCTTCGCTTTTTTTGGTCTACCTCGTTTTCTCTTTCCTTCTGGTTGCCATTTTAATATTTCTTTTGGTATTCGTTGTTTATCCATTTTTTGTATGTGTCTGAACCAGATAAGTTGTTTTGTTGTTGGTCATCTGTGATTGATCGTTTGATTCCCATTATTTCTCTAATGCGTTCGTTGGTAATCCTTTCTCTTCTAGATCTTCCTCCGGCTCTTCTCCAAAACTCCATTTCCGTCGCTTTTAGCGTTGACAGTGTTCTTTATTTCAGTGGCGGTACCTCACAGCTGTATAAAGTGAAACTTTTTACTATAGTCTCATATATCCTCTATTTATTTTCTTTGCTGATGGATTGGTCCCATAAAATGCTGTTCAACATTGTGATGGCTTTTTTTATTTACTACTAGGCCCCATATATCACACTCTTCAATTAATTTTTGTGCCATATAGTTTAAATCGTCATAATCTTGAGGCATTATTGCATGATCGTCTGCAAAGTTGAGCGCATATACCATAGTGTTGGTGAGCGGTATCCCCAATTGTCCTGCATTTTTGTTTCCATCTTTTTAAAGAACTTTCGAGGTATATTTTAAATAAAGTGGGGGACAGACAACATCCTTGCTTTAATCCTTTTAATTTTATAAATCCTGTTGTTATTTGTGTCCCTGCTTTTATTTTTGTTATTGGTTGGTTGTATAGCACTTTGACGGCTTTTATTAATTCTATATTATTATTCGTGCGTTCCATTAATTGCTACAGCTTCTTCAGTGGAACTCTGTCGTAGGCTTTCCATAGGTCGACGAACAACATATGAATCTCTTGATTCCGTGCCATCTTTTTTTCTATTATTTGGGTTAAGGAAAAAATGTTGTCAATAGTGGATTGACCCATATGAAATCCTACTTGTTCTTCAGCTTTATAATCAAATATTCTCTCTCGATTCAGTTCTTTAAAACCTTTCAATATATTTGACTCATAGATCCGGTTACAGCTATTCCTCGGTAATTTTCACAATTATTTTTATCAATCTTTTTATGTATAGTACTGAAGTATATCTTTCATTCCGTAGGGATTTCGCTTGTGTTTATGCATTCTTGAAATAGTTGTCGAAGACATTTGTGCAATTTGTTCGTTCCGTACTTAAACAATTCTCCGGGTATATCTCCTGGTCCGGGTGCTTTGTTCCTCTTCAGCTGTTTACATACATTTTTATTTTCTTCTGTTGTTAATCTTATTGGCGAACGGACTATTGAAATTCTATCTTGATTTTGATTTCTACATTCTTTAAATTCAACTCTATTCTCTATCAAAAGTTCGTTGAAATACTCTTCCCAGTCTTCAGGTTTTATGCTCTGTATTACTTCGTTATTCTTTCCTATTCTTAATTTTTTTATCAATTTCCAGCTTTCTGTGCTTCTGGTCCCTTCTAGATAAGTATTTATTCGTTGCCAGTTTCTTTCCCAAGACTCGTTCTTCTTCTTAGAGATTTTCCTTCGTACTTCTGCTTGTTTTTCTTTATACTTTATTTTGTCTTGTAATGATTTGAAGCTTAAGTATTGTTGGTATTTGTCTTTTACAATTTGTTTCTTCATAAAAAGGACGAATAATATTATTAATTTGCACAAAAAGTGCTGCTCCATTAAAAACAAATCACTTAAGATATTAGTACTAATGGAAACCGCTTGTTCGAGATTGGCCTATTACGTAGCTCGAATGCTTAGCAACATTTCATGGTTAACGACGCTTACATATTTGGAATGAAGGCTGCAAGGTCGGGTACTCATGTAGGATGCATTTTATATTTTAACTTTTACAGTATTTATTGGGACATTTACATTTTTACAGGGTATGCAAAAACCGCTATTTATATTCAAGGTTTTTATTCAATTTATACGTTTTATGACTAGTAGCGTCTCAAAGGTTTTTCCCCGACTATTAAATGTTGAATACGAATATAGAGTAGGAATGGTTCCTTCCATGGACGTATAAACACAGATGGACTCAGTTATTTACATAAAAATGTGAAGCCAAAATTATTTGACTAGGTCACATTCTCAGCACCTTCAAATGTTGTCACATTTTTTTATTAAAATATCTTATTTACGTATCGCTGAAAATATAACTATATTTATTTTATACTCTACAGGTGCTATCAAACCAAAATAATAATTTATTACTTATATTAATATATTTAATTGTAATTAAAACATCAAATGTGCACATAGTGTGCATATCATTTAATAATAGCGTATAACAGATATCAACCAATTATTTTATATGTAGAAGCACTGAAACCTATTTATTAATGGCAACGGTGTTTACATTTCTCTGTCTTATGGCTCTCTACGTCAAACTTCAAATGCTGTTCCATGTCATGTCCATGTTTGTTTACTTTTTAGCCAAGATGAGGAAAAGTTGTTTTTCGATATTTTGGCTGTATTTTAAGTGATATTTGTAAATAGTGAAATAAACAAATTATAATAATGGTGCTACAGTTTTGCATTTGCAAAAAAAACGAAATATTTACATCCCAATGTCTCATTTAATTTGTAAGTACTGTTTGTTTACATTATTTAAGATGAGGAACTGAGGAAGCCTGTGTGTTTACATTTTAAAATATGTCTTTCATAGGCGTACCATTGGGTTTATTCATATTAATTAATATATTGAACAAGATATTAGTTCATGAAATTAGTATAGACATTTTTAAATTGTAAGTAGACATCATCTGATTAAAAAGATCTGTTTAGTAGATTTTTAATTTAATATTTCTCATGAATTAACAATAAATTAGTGAAATGAATAAAACTCATTTATTTTTCTATGTAGGTTTCCAAATAATATTGATTAATGATGAAACTTACTCTAAACTTCAACAGAGAAAACAGTATAAAAACACCTTTTAAAAGCATCCTTTTTGGTTATTTAAACTTGTAAGGAAGCTGAAAAATATTTCAGATTTTTTAATAAAACTATAAATATCTACAACAGACTAGTTAAAAACCTTATGAATATTTTGATTAATAAAACCATACAAAATGTCCCAAAATCAATCTATGAGCATTTTGGTGACCATATGTATGATGAAGATGCAATCGATGGTCACTCTATGCAACTTTTAAAATTGGTTCTTGAGAAATATTTTAAAATTGGAATTCATCATGAAACGAGGACTACTTTAGATGCTAACACCGTGCGCATAAGAAGCGTTCTTACTAAGACTGTTTTATTTCGCAATCAATAAAAATTTATTTCTATACCAACGTCTTCTATTATGTCTATTTACCATTTTTACTTTAATATTTCTGTTCGGTAAATAGCTTTCCAATAATTTATACATTTTCACGCCTACTTTTTAATAAGTAGGTACATTTGCAAATAATTTTATGTCAAATGCCAGCAAGAGCTTTGGAATGATCAATAAATAATTTTGTAGCAGAAACCCTTACTACGTGGAATCTATTGATATTGTATTAAAACAAATTTGTCACAATTTGAAAAAATATGTTTTAACACATTATCAATAAATATAGGTATGTACTTAAATTTGACAAATGTATATTTTTTAATTGTTTTTTTTATCGTAGGATTATTTGATACCTATTAAAAAATTAACTTGAGCTCAACTATATTTTATTGTATTAATTTTAAAGCAAATAAAATTGTATTTTATTCTTTCTATAAAAACGTGTTTAAAATACCCCGCGAGTAAAAATTCAAGCACGCTTATGCTCATTGAGGAAGTATCACAGTCTATCGATACCCGTTTTACTCCCCTTTGCCCTCTTGTCCAGGAATATCGAAGCTTCAAAACAGTGTGTGTTTAAGGTATCTTATTGCTGGGTCCACGTCCATGGTTCCTTCTTTTTAGACTTAACTGGACCATATCAACAATTGATATTGGATATATATATTTTTACAGTATAACACTAATCTCGTATATTCTTCTTAATTTTTAATGCTATTTGTTTCGCAATATAAACAGTGACACATCCACGAAGCGTCCACATTCGTACTTGAACGAAATCACCTACACCTTCTTGTCGATTCCGTGCGCAAACAAAAAGACAATGAATAAACAAGTAGGTAGTCATCAAGTCAGGTGTCCAACTATTATTTAACAATGATTCGCTCTACTTTTATCACTCTACTTTTAAATTGACGACAATTATCTAGATAAAAGATACACCACGGACGATGCTGGTGCCGAAACATCCGGCCTCGGACTATTGTAGTAAACAACTGTTTTCGACGTGAAATTAACGATTTCAATTCATGTGGAATTAATCGAGCAGTCGAAATTATATTTTTTTTTTTGTAATAAAATACAGGAAAGGCTGTCAAATTATAATATAAATCTTAATGGGAGTTTACGACTTGGATTTATATTATAGTTCAGTAGTTATAGTTTGATCTCTAAAAATCATACGAACAAGCTGAATTTTTGTTAAGAATGTCCCAAAAAAGATGTAAAACAGTTTGATGCTCCGGATTTTCCTCAAAACCCCCCTCGAAGAGGAAACGGCTCGATCTACCAAAAATCTGTGCGATGTAGAAAAAAATGTTTCACACAAGAAATGTATGAATCATTTAGTAGTAATAGCTTCACTTTGTACATCACGGTTCAGAAAAGAAATAAAAGAGAAATTTAAAGAGAAAGGAGAGGCCGTCACGAAGTATAAAATATCAAATACTCCAGAATCCCGAGACACCTATAGAAGAATACGAAATGAAACAAAAGCAGTAAACTAATTTTCGAAACAAAATTCAGAATTTTGCTTTAATCTGTGCCTTCTAAGAATTTCAAGGCAATACAGACGTTGATAAAGATGTTATTAGAGAGATGGGGAATCTAAAAATTGCATTCCGCAACATATCTCCTCAACTAAGCAAAATTATTAGCGATTTGGTTTCTAGTACTCGTACAGAGTATATCGCAATAAAAAGGAAAAGACAGTTAAGATTTGATTTCACGTACAGTGTGCCTGTGTATCCGCTTAAACGTATTTCGGTCTAATAGGCCTCTTCAGAACGGCTTTCACAGTCGCTCTAAACAATTCTCAAGAAAGGAGATGAAGACGCCAACAGTTATAGAGGTACAAATCTACTGAACACCGCACTTAGCTCACCACAAAAGTCCTGACCAACAAAATCAATAAACTAACAAGTTTATCAAATGAACAACAAGAATTCAGATCCGGAAGATCCTGCGTAGACGCCGTATTTGTACTAAGACAAATTACAGAAAAGGCCATCGAGTACAATAAACAACACATTGGTAGAATGGCAGAGGATGTGATAGTACGAATAGCACGAGATAAGTACCAAATGGACGAAGAAGTATTGGCAGACCAAGAAAAAGATGGTGCGATAATTTAAACAATTTAGGAGGCTAATATTGAAGAAAAACGGGCTTTAAAGCCTACATACAAGAGGGAAGAAGAAGAAGAAGCTTCGCGTTTAAACGTGGTATTGTTCTCGTGACATTTGAACCTAGATTAGTTCAGTAAGGTTAAGTAAGCAATGACAAAGTGGTAATCGCAATTCCGTATCTTAATGTTCTTTTGTTGTTCTTTCAGTACTTGGAAATTTCAGTCCCGTAGGCAAATGTTCAGTAAACGCCTGACGAATATTTATAACCTGATAATTTTTCCAAACTTTTCCGAAAAAATATCATTCGTTAATTCATTTTTCATCCAGATAAAAAATATTAATTCCTAGTTTTTCAGTTTTCGAATTTCTTCGAAAGTTTTGTTTGGAAAGTTTGGCAGAGTTTCGTTTGTTTGAACCCAATTGTTCAATTTCATGTTTTATCTTACGTCAAAAAACACCAGCTGGGCAGATTTTCAATCCTATCTAGAAGAAAACACTAATCTTAATCTGCGGATCAAATCTACACATGATATAGATACAACAGCTCAATAATTCACCACTCTTGTACAAAAGGCGTCATCGCAATCAAACTGAAGGCAAACCAACACATACCACAAATGTTGCCCTGTTCATTCGCCAACTCTTTGCTGAAAAACGCCGTGCGAGGAGGAAAAGATCTAGAAACAACATAGATCAACATATATTCAATAAACTTTGATACAATTAAAGGCAGATATCGAGCACAATTGTATTAATTAAATATTGCCTAAGTACTTTTAATAAAATTGTGCTCGAAATCTGCCTTTAATTTTATCAAAGTTCATTTATTCGAGCATTCAATCTTATATCAATATATTCAGTAGACTACGTAAACTTAAAGTAGCCATCAAAGCCGCAAATAACCAAATCTTCTAAGATTAGATTAAAAACCTTACAACAAATGACCAGGCGTTATGGAAGGCGACTAAGAAGCTTAAGACACCATACACAACTATCCCTCCCATCCGTAAACCAAATGGCGCATGGCCATATTTCAACAAAGAAAAAGCGGACGTCTTTGCTGAACATCTTACAAAGGGATTTCAAACAAAGCCAGCAGACCCTGATGAAGAAGTGGAAGAACTAATTAGCACAGCATGTCAAATCTCCCTCCCACTCAAAAATTTTAATACTATAGAAGTCAAGAAAGAAATAAACAAACGGAACTCACGAAAGGCCTAAGGTTATGATTTAATCTCGGCACAAGTACTAAAACAACTTCCTCGCAAGACCATTATTGTGCTAACAGTTATACTTAACCGCATGCTTACCTTATCATACTTTCTAAAAATATGAAAATTCGCTGAAATCATTATGATTATCAAGCCAGGAAAAGAGCCCAATAAAGCAACATGTTATCAACCCATCAGCCTACTCTCAACCGTGAGCAAAGTTTTTGAAATATTGCGGCTACAAAGGATATACGTAGATCATGAATTGCTTACATTACTATCAAAATATCAGTTAGGTTTTTGGGAAAATTACTCCACTACCCAACAAGTCCATCGAATGATAAATCAAATATCAAAAAGACCCGAAGAAAAGAAATACTGCAACGCTATATTCCTAGACATCTCACAAGTGTTTGACAAAGTCTGGCACAGACATCTGCTTTACAAAGTAAAAATAGCACTACCCAGTAACTATTTCCTCCTACTCAAATCCTACGTATAAAGTAGATACTTATCTTTAAAATTCAATGACCAACAATCCAACCTCTGTTCTATCAACTCCGGTGTCCCGCAGGGTAGTGTTCTAATGCCGTTGTTTTTCTCACTCTGCACAGCCGTTATACCAGAGACTAGTAATACTACAATCGCTTCCTTTGCTGACGACGTAGCAATACTAGCTGTAAATGAAGATCCCATACAAGCCTCACAAAACCTGCAACATCATCTGAACATACTCATTGATTGGTACACAAAATGAAGAACAAAACAAAATCAACTCAAATAACATTTACCAAACCCCACAACACATGTCCACCTGTAAGAATACCAACAGTAACCTTGACCTCCATCTTGAGCAACGTCTTACTTGGAAGAAACATATTCAGACCAAAAGAAGGCATCTCGACTTAAAATTCCGGCAAGTGTATTGGCTCTTTGGGCATAAGTCAAAACTTAACATCCAAAACAAAATTCTTTTATACAAAGCAATATTCAAACCTATCTGGTTCTACGGACTACACCTATGGGGCTGTGCAAAGCCAATGTCACTGAATACCATCCAAAGATTCCTTAGTCTAAAGTGCTAAGATCGATAGTGGATGCACCATTTTTTTTTGAAGCTATTCTCTATCCTTCCAGTGTTGGATGTAGGTCTCCCCCAGTTCTCTCCATCTTTCCCTATCTTGAGCTGTTCTCTGCCATGTGGGACCTCCTTGTTTCCTGATGTCATCTTTCCACCTCATCTGTGGTCTGCCTCTTGATCTCTTTGCATTGCATGGACGCCACTTTCCGATGGCATTGTTCCATCGTCCGTTTTGGAGACGTTCATTGTATCCAGCCCATTTCCATTTCAGTTTTGCTGCTTGTTCTATCGCGTCTACTGTCTTTGTTCTGGTTCTGATCCACTGATTACGTTTTTTATCTTTAAGTGATATACCCAACATTTGTCTCTCCATCGCTCTTTGTGCCTTCCTTATCCTATCCAAATATGGATAATGGATAGGATGTACCATGGTACCTGAGAAATCAAACACTTCACTACGACTTCTCTGATGAAAGATTGCTTTCATCAGAGAAGAAATCCATCGAGCCACGGAGTCACAAAATGAACCTACAATTCACCATGAAAATGAGCTAGTAAGGGAATAATTCAACAATGGTATAGCCACAAGAAGACTAGATAGAACCTGGCTCCAAGACCTACTTCAAAACTAAACAAAAATATTAACGCTCTTCACGCCTAAAACCAGTAACACATTTACTTAATATTCTGTAATGATGTAGATTGTAAATAAAAATAATTATATTAAAAAAAAAATGTTTTATCTGTTTCAAATTTGACTCTTGTCTGTGATATCTTAAATAGGTACTTTCCTTTTGTTTTCGTCGGTGTTTTTAGTTCATCATTGACTATTTTAACGTAATAATATCGAATTTTTTATTTCTAATCTATCTCTCTTTTACAGGTTTACAAATTACCCAAAAATGTGTTCATTTGGTAGCAGGTAACACAACAAAGGTAAGTGATGTTTTATTATAGCAATGGTTTCAATCAAAATCATTTGTAAATAAGTATAGACGAATTTCACACAAAATATCTACTTTTTTGATGCCAAAAACATTGATTTTGAAATTTGAGAATAGACTCTTGGGACCAATTTTTTTATTCTTTAATATTTCAAACTAAAAAATGATAGTACCGCCTCCCGGAACGAGGGTATTCGTATTTTTGCGAGATTTCAAAAATTTAATGAGCGAAATAATAGTGATTTTGGAGTGTAAACATGTTTTGTGTCTTTTTCTGTTTAATATGTGTTATTGTTTGTGATTATTTAAGTTACGTTTTATATTCCTTTTTTATTTACTATGTATTTTTTTTTTGCTTACCACAAACAGTATTTGTATTTGTTATCTAGTTAAATAAATCTCTTTGTCAACCGTTTTTCATGAACTGCTGAATGTAGGTCTCTTCCAATTGCTTCCATCTTTCTCTATCTTGCGTCAATCTAATCCACTGTTTGCCTGCCACTGCTCTTATGTCTGTAGAAAGGGAAGTCAACAAATCGGTATTAAGTTTTACCCCATATTCAGAACAAATCATAGCAATCCAACTAAAGTCGAACAAAGGAAAAATTAACATTATTCAAGTCTATGCACCGACAGCAGAGAAAGAGGATGAGGAAATAGAAGAATTCTACACACACCTTGAATACATTCTGGAATCGACCAAAAAAGAAGAGGTAACCGTAATCAAGGGCGACTTCAACGCTAAAGTTGGTAAGGTGAAAACTGATGGATGCACTGGTGAATTTGGACTTGGACAACGAAATGACCGAGGTGAACGTCTCATACAATTTTGCCAAGAAAAAGAATTTGTAGTAATGAACACAATGTTCAGATTACCAAACCGTAGATTGTACACGTGGACATCACCAAGGGATAATGCAGAAAACATCGTCAGGAATCAAATCGATTATATACTAATCAGAAGCTGGTTTAAAAACTCCATCACGTCTACAAAAACCTATCCAGGCACTGATATAGAATCGGATCACAATCCGGTGGTGGCTGTAGTAAATATAAGATTCAAGAAACTACAGAAAAGTGCAGTTAAACAAAAGATAGACGTTAAGCAACTGAAAAACGCAACTATACTGGAAAGGACAAGAGAACAGGTAAACAACAATCTTAGAAACTTCTACTAATCTGTTTCTAATCTTATCTCTCAGTGATATTCCAAGAATGATTCGTTTCATTGCTTTTTGCGTTGTTTCTAATTTTTTAGCAGATTTTTTGGTAAGAGCTACTGTCTCCCAGCCGTAGGTACAAACTGGTAGTATGCATGTGTTATACACCTTTTTCTTTAATTTTACAGGAATGGAGGTGTTTTTCAAGATATATGCTAGCTAGTTTGCTGAAAGCACCCCATGCCAGTTGTGTTCTTCTTTTAATTTCAGCATCTTGATTTGGTTTTCCTAGTTTGATGACATGACCTAGATATACATAATGTTCAACATTTTCTATAGTATGATTTTGTACTGTTATATTTGTCTGGTCTCCTCTCAGTATTTTTGTTTTACTGTAGTTCATTTTTAAGCCTACCGCTCCTGAAACTGCATTTAATTGTTGTAACATATTATTTAGTTTTTGGATATTATCGGCTTTTAAAACTGCGAATCTCAAGTATGATCCGTTGACGTTGATCGCCTCTCTCTGCCAGGTACGTATTCCCATATTTCCCATGTCTATCAAGAAACCTTGTTCTAAGTCTTTCTCTTCTCTGACCAATGGGTCTATCAGGGAGCGTTTTTCTAGCTGGGTCATTTTGTTCCATCCGCATTACATGCCCTATCCACCTCAGACGTGGATTCAGGATTGCAATCTCCAGTATGGTATATTCCTACTATCCTTTCTGCATATGGTGGTGCCATAAGAAATACTGTAGAAAATATTTTATACGCTGCATTTAGAAGCGTAATTCCTCTGTGGTTAGGGCATTCAAAGGTGTATCCTTTTTTGTATATGGTTCAAAGAGTATTTCAATATTCCAATCATTGGAGAGGGATTTCTGTGTCCATATTTCTTTTATAAGCTGCTGTAATACCATAATGGTAACATTTCCACCTTCTTTATATAGTTCAGCTGTGAGATTGTCTATTCCGGGTGATTTGTTTCTGGCTGGTCTAAACTCTAATTCCTTGTCTAAATCCGGCCCAATATTCTCAGATGATCTGGTTGTAGTTTATGGTTAAGTATATTGGTAAATATTTTATATCCACAATACAGCAAGGAGACTCCTCTATAGTTTTGACAGAAAAGTTTGTCGATCTTTTTGGGATTGGGTAGATGAAACTTTCGTTCGACTCTTTTGGTATTTTTTCTTCTCTTCATATTCTGTGTATCTTCTTTTTGTAGTGCCTATCTGTTTCGAATGTTGGCGACTATCACGGCAATCTGTATTTTGCATTCTGTGTATGACCTCATATATCCTTTTCGTTATCTTGCTTTCTCCCGATTTGAACAATTCTGGGGGTATTCCAGAGCATCCAGGGGCCTTGTAATGTTTCTGTAGTTTTATTGCCCTTTCAACGTCTTCTATCGTTGGCGATTTTGCTGTCTCATTCTTTATATTTTCTGCTACTTCCAAAAGTTAATGTTCTCTGTGTTGTACATCATCATTGTGAGAGCTTTCAGTCAGCAATTTTGGATTATTTCTCTGAATTTTTTGTTACATTTTATACTTATCAATAATTCTTTTTCAATGATAAACACATTTGTCTTCAACGCACCAAAACGTACATATTTATAGTTTATATATAATTGCAACTTAAAGCTCATTAGTTACGATACGGTGTCGTGTCAAGCATACATCGCATGTGAAATGTATCGAATATTTATTAAGTAACTTTACACGATAATAGTTGCATAACGTTATACCCATAAGATATTACGATTAAAAAAATGAAAGTTGAATTGGACGCATACGTACAAATAAGGTGACCTTAATTTTAGCAATCGCTTCTGAACACTTTCGATTTCTCTTGTTTGTTTGGTCGGTTGTTGAATGCGTCGCAGTGGCGTGGAATTTGACGTATGGATAATTAGTGTGATCGTGGTCGAAGGAAGCTAACAAGAAAAAACAAAGAAGGGGTACGACATGGACGGAAAATAGTTGAAAACATCGGTGATACAGACGGTACGATATAAAAATCACAAGAGCAATTACTTGCAAAGAATGCTGCATTGATTTATACAGGGTGGCGCACCGAAAACGAAACAGATGCATTTACTGGCAGATGATTCCTTTTAAAAAAAAAACGCTTGGACCCGTCGATTTTGTTATCGAGGGGGAAACAAAATTGGCATAAAATCACATTAACATTTGCAGCCCCCTAAGCGGGGGTGGCACCATCCCTAAAATCTTAAATGGAAAGGGGGGTCGAATGATCCATCATTTAAAAGGTCTTTCAACTCCCTTCACAATGATGTAAAATTCATGTACTTCAATTCAGTAGTTTTGGAGATTTATTGATTTAAAGTTTAAATACATCATCGTAAGAGGAGATCAATACATAGCAGCAAAGTTGTTAAAAAATAAAGAATGAACTGACCTGTGAGCCAAGTAAATGTTGAAAATGACCACCATTACTTTCCATGCAATAATAAAGATTTTGCTGAAAACGTTGCCGGACATTTTGCAATATTTGAGGAGTAATTTGATGGCACTCATTCACAATTCTTTGTCGTAAATCTTCTAAGGATGTTGGCTGAGTAGCATAGATTTTGCTTTTTAAGTAACCCCACAAAAAGAAATCCAAAGGTGATAAATCTGGCGATCTTGGGGGCCATTCAACGGCACCTCTTCTACCAATCCATTGACCTGGAAAGGTCTGATCTAAATAATGCCGAACTCTTAATGCGTAATGTGGCGGGGCACCATCCTGTTGGAACATCAACATATTCTCAACGTATCGACCATCATTCTGATTTTCAATTATATCTGTTAGCGCAGGATCTATGGCATTTTGCAGTAATTCCAAATACATTTCACCAGTCAAATTTCTAGGTAAGAAAAAAGGACCAACCAAATGATCGCCAAAAATGCCAGCCCAAACATTTAATTTTTGTGGCTGCTGTGTGTGTACCTCATGGTAAATTCTGGGATTAGAGTCCGACCAATATCGACAATTATGACGATTTACTTCGCCATTTAAAAAAAAAGGAACATTCGTCGGAAAAGCAAATGTTAAATAAAAATTGTTCATCGTTTGTAATTCGTTCACTCATAACTTTATATAACTAATTCTAATTGCTTATCAAAATCGTCTTCATTAAGTTCTTGTACAAGGTGAATTTTATACGGATGAAAATTATGGGCCTTTAGAATCCGTTGGATAGTACGTCGACTAACACCACACGAAGTTTGCAATTTGCGGGTACTTAATGTAGGATCTACAATAACTTGCCCTAAAACCCCCACTTCTGTTGCTTCGTTCCTTATAGGATTTTCAATATTACGTTTTTTATTGGCGACTGATCCAGTTTCCCGAAATTTAGCTACAAGTTCTAGAACATATTTTCGGTGCACATTATTGTTCTCGTGTCGCTCATTAAAAATTTGTGCTGTTCTATTAGCGCACTGATTATTTCCGAAAAATATTTCAATAATTTCAACCCTTTCTGCCGTGGAATATACCATGGTTAATTTATGTATAAAGCAATAAATGATATTTTAACAACAAAGATTGGTCAAATCAATCGCAAACAAATGTACTATTTCCTATTTAAAATAAGTACGTGGCATTCTCTACTTATCTTTCTTCAAGAAACAACTTTTTTTGTCACAAAGGACACTTCAATTGCTATTTTTATTATTAATAAACCATGGGCGTAATAAATAAAAGCATTTACTTATCAAGAAAATGCTTTTACTCACATTTCTTCTGAAAGAAGTACAAACTAATTTGATGTACCTATTAAAGTCTACTTTAAACTTTAAATCAATAAATCTCCACAACTACTGAATTGAATACATGAATTTTACATCATTATAAAGGGAGTTGAAAGACCTTTCAAATAATGGATCATTCGACCCCCCTTTTCATTTAAGATTTTAGGGATGATGCCACCCCCGCTTAAGGGGCTGCAAATGTTAAAGTGATTTTATGCCAATTTTGTGTCCCCCTCGAAAACAAAATCGACGGGTCCGAGCGTTTTTTCAAAAAAGGAATCATCTGCCAGTAAATGCCTCTGTTTCGTTTTCGGTGCGCCACACTGTATAAAACTGCTACAAAAGACGAGAATAAAATACTAATTGTTATAGAGTAGAAGGTCACACAAAAGGATGAATTTGCAAATTAAGTGACTTCAATATTAAAAAAGTCTTTTAAAGATAGATGGAGAGAATCTTAAAATCGAATTTAGCTTTTTTTCAGGTATAGCTACAAAAAATTTTAGAATTCCCGAAATACTTCAAATAAAATAATGCAACTCTTGATTAAACAAAAAGATATTATACTGCACCTCTAACACTAATACTTTTCTTCAAAATAAAAGTGCCAAAGCTACCAAGAATGAGTGAGTTTGAGTTTATTTATTTA
Organism: Diabrotica undecimpunctata; assembly: GCF_040954645.1. NCBI lineage: Eukaryota > Metazoa > Arthropoda > Insecta > Coleoptera > Chrysomelidae > Diabrotica > Diabrotica undecimpunctata. Next base: position 2,227,167 of record NC_092810.1, read on the forward strand.
ACTACATAACAAATACAAAAATACTGTTTGTAGCAAGTCAAAAAAAGTATATCAAAAAGTAATATAAAACGTATTTTAAATATATCGAGCTGGTCAAGCAAGCTTTAGACCAGAATCCTCGTGCATAGACCATATTAATACTGTGAGGGTATCGGTTGAATGGAACACACCCCTATACATGTTTTTAGTTGACTTCGAGCGTGCCTTTGACAGCTTATCTCATGCTGCTTTATGGAAAATTTTAGAGCTAAGAAACATCCTGCATAAAATAATTTCCATTATAAAGTCACTGTACACTGAGGCGAAATGCAGCGTGACACACAATGGAATCAACAGCGACGAATTTGACATACTTACTGGAGTCAGACAGGGATGCGTGCTTTCTCCGTTTCTTTTTAACATAGCAGTAGACTATGTTCTCTTCAAACTAGACTCCAAAACAAGAGGGATACAATGGACGTTAACCATACGCCTAAGCGATCTGGAATACGTCGACGATATCTGCCTCTTAGGACATAGGTTCCAATATGTGGCTAATTAATTGGAAACACTTTCCACTAAAGCCAATAAAGTAGGTTTGAAAATCAATTCAAAAGAGTAAATGCAAGAAACAACACGCTATTTACTGTCAACAACATACAGACAGAAAGCAGAGGTAGAGAGGACGATATTCGTATGAGAATACGAAAAGCTCAACACACTAAACCCTGTTTGGAGATCTGGCGAGTATACTACAAGGACACAGATCCGCATTTTCCAGTCAAATGTCATCTCTGTTCTACTCTACTGATGTGAAACCTGGAAAGTGACAAAAACACTTACAGATAACTGCAGTAGTAGTATTATACTACTACTTGTCGGTTTATAACGTTCTACGCCATTTTCCGACTTCCAATCGCCACTTATTCCGGTTATTCCATAGGTCTTCATGTATGGCTCTCTCTCAGTTCTTTATTTATACCTTCGTTTTCTCTTTCCTTTTGGTTGCCATTTTAATATTTTTTTTTGGTATTCGTTGTTCATCCATTCTTTGTATGTGTCCGAACCAGATAAGTTGTTTTGTTGTTAGGTCATCTGAGATTGTTCGTTTGATTCCCATTATTTCTCTAATGCGTTCGTTGGTAATCTTTTCTCTTCTAGATCTTCCTGCGACTCTTCTCCAAAAATCCATTTCTGTCGCTTTCAGCGTTGCCAGTGTTCTTTCTTTCAGCAGCCATACCTCACAGGTGTATAAAGTGATACTTTTTACTATAGTCTCATATATCCTCTTTTTATTTTCTTTGCTGATGGATTGGTCCCATAAAATGCTGTTTAACATTGTGATGGCTTTTCTCCCTGACGTATTTCTCTCTCTTATGGCTTTGTCTAATGTTCCATCTTGTGAAATAGTAATACTTAGGTATTTGTAGTCACAGCAGTGCTTTATCGTGGTGTTATCGTCTAATATGAGATCTTTTTGTTCTACTCCAATGCACAGGTATTCGGTTTTCTTTATTGGTTGGTTGTATAGTACTTTGACGGCTTTTATTAATTCTTTATTAATATTCGTGCTTTCCATTGATTGCTACAGCTTCTTCAGTGATCGCTGTCGTAGGCTTTCCGTAGGTCGACGAACAACATATCAATAGTGGATCGACTCGTACGAAATGCTGCTGTCCTTCTGCTTCATAATCTAAGTATTCTCTCTAAGGTCTTTATTATTAAATGTCTATTTTATTTAGATTATAACAAAATAGTTCTTTTTAGAACCACAATTTGTTTTTAAATGTTGAATGCATCCATTAGTTTCAAGAAATTTGAATAAATTACATAATGTTTTGTTGGTGATAGCGATTAAAATTTCATTTGCATATTAAATGCAATCCTATGACCCAAAAAAACAGACATAATTAACACAATAATCAAAATGACTTTGTCGCATCACTTCATTTAACTTCAAATATCTCGAAAAATAATAACTTTATCGTTCCAAATAAAGAGTGTATTATTTACATAGAAAGTATTGAAGAATCGAAAAATTGTGCTAAAATGGCAGTTCCGCCAGTGGCGTAGAATTTGGGAAGGGTCATCCTTTCACTTTCCCCTGTCGTATGCCTTTGGTAGTAGCCAGAAACGTTTATTTAACATAATTTAGTAGAATGCACAGTACCTTCACTTTCAGCTAAGTATGACAAGAATATATCAAATAGTTTTAAAGTACTGGGTACAAGCAGTTTTTATTTTTTTAAATAAACATCTTATAACTCAGTAAGGAGCCACATGTCTTAATAGTTTGAGCTCAGGAATCTACAGTTAAAATATTTCCAATTATTAATGAAACACCCTGTATATGAGAGTTATTTCTCAGGAATGTAATAAAACAGAGTAACAAAGCGTCAACACTGAATTTTTTTCTTCTATTCCTTTAGGTGACTCATTTTCTTCAGCACCAGTATCAAAGAGTGTCTAGGGAAACTCGTTATTTTACTGATCTATTAGAAAATATATTGTTTTCTTTACCGAAAGTGATAAGGAAGCAGTCAGAGTATTTCTAATCACGAAGCGTACATTTTAAGTAAAAACAAGATACTTAAACGACCATTACAGTAAAAAGAGAAACTGACTGTAATATTTACTGGTCTTTGTAGGTGAAGGAAAATAACTATCGAGCGAATACCTGGAAATTTTTATTTGGACGTTGATGTCGTTTGCTTGTAAATAAATTTAAATGTATTTTTAATGAAAATCTAGACCAGAGCTAACGACCGGAGGATTTTTATAAAACTTAAGGAAAATTGTTATTTCAAATTAAAAAATAAAAATTTAGAAAAATGAAAATCCCACCACGTATAGCTTTTTTTTTGGCATATTGCTGAAATATATTTAATGTGGTTGTGGCGTACAAAAGCGAATCTATATAAAAAAAAAATACAAAATGTACCAAATTTAAATTAGACGTACACCCGGAAAGAAAAGTACTATACGGTGACAGTCTGGGAATGGCTCGCGGCTAGACAAAACAGTGGAGATGGTCGTGCGGTCCACAAAACAAAAAAATCCGAAGTTATATCAGGGGCGCCAGGTAAATTGGCCCACAGCCTTCCCTACGTTACTATTCAATAAACCACCAACTTACCAATAGGTTTACTACTAAAATACTAAGTAACAGTATACAACCTGAATAAATAAAAAAATAAATGAAATTGTCAGATTAGAATTTAGTCAATTTTAATAAATAGATTGCCAAGATAGTTGAAAATAAATACAAATTACAATATTATTTAACTTTACCATAGGCTTGACAAAAAAATAATATAAAAATGTGGCTTCTACTTGCCTAACAAAAATTCATAAGTTATTTCTATTTAACAGAACAAAATAAAAGGTAAGACGTATCAAAAGTACCGGACGCTAAGGGGTGTGCGGTTCAATACCAACCAAAAAAAAAAAAATAATTAACGCAAATAGGACACCACGTGAGCTCAAGTGCGTGCGCAGAAAATAATATAAAAAAATAAATCTCAAATATATAACCCCCCTTAGACGCAGTTTACAAAATTAAAATAGGTATGTGTAAATATTTAATTAATAAAATAAACGGCAAATAATCTTTAAAAAAAATCTGTAAAGTATTTGTAAATATAAAAATAAAAACTAACAGCAAATAATCTTTAAAAAAAACTATTGTATTCCGTAAACCAAATTAGACGGCACCTAAATCTTCCGTTGAAAATTAATTATCGATCCATACCTCGAATTTTCATATACTTCACCGCGTGGAATTCCAGTTACAGTTCAGCGTGTCTTCAATCCAAAATCCCATACGATTGCCGATGTACATCGACTTGTGTGACAATGTTGAAAAGTTGAAAATTACAGCCAGACGGAAAAATACGAAGAAGAAGAAGCAGAAAAAAAAAACAAACCCCTTCTTAGCCAGATTAGGGGTTTGAAATATCCCAAATTGGACCGAATCGTAGTCGGCTATTTGGACTCGTGTTTAAGGCTAATTTCTTGATCTAAATGCGACTCCCGGTATTCACGTGTACTGTAGATCCGCTTTTTTTTTAGCGAAACTGTGGATATTCCAAAAAAAAAACCTTCCACGAAGGCAGCAAATCCCCTTAAATATCCACACGGTTCGGACTAGTCCAGATCCCACATGGAACAGCAGCAAAAAAACAAAATGCCGTTTTTAATCTAGCCCAACCTTTCAGTAACACCGTCAAACCTAGAATCCCCTAGAATCACTCCCTTTTCGTCGTCTTTCCGAACACTTGACAACTTGACACACGGAGGTCACCGAATAATTCCGAGATTCAAACATTTCAATTTTATGATCCCAATTCTTCCAAGATGACTCTAGAAAGAACGATCTAAATTAGTTTCTTCACAAAAAAGAGGACGTCTTCCCTTAACTTCAGCACAATTTGCCAGACATTACCCCTATTTGAAAATTATTAATTTTATTTTCGCTACCTTGCTTATAATATATTATAGGCAACCGCTCTTACACGTCTTGAATTATTTAAATTTTGATAAAATAGAGGTGGGACTTTCTACTTTAAATTTGGAACGTAACATGGTCCTTCCGGGTTAGAGATGGATCAAATATTAAACCTAGATATTTAATTGATTTTATATATTCAAGTATCTGACTCTCAAATTTTAAAGTAGGTATTTCCTTTGTCTGCTTTGTTCTCTTTACGAATACGATACAGCGAGTTTCAGATGAAGAAAATTGAAAACCACTACTTGTAGACCATGCTATAAAATTATCGAGTTAATCTTGTAGTAATTTGGCCATATTCTCTATATCAGTGGTCGCCAACCTGTCGATCGCGAGCTACCGGTAGCTCGCGGAGGCAATTCTGGTAGCTCTCACAACGATTTTAATTTGAAAAATACAAACTGCAAAAACCAGAGAAGCTTCCGAAAATTCCACAAAAAAATCTAAATGTCATAATATTAACCATAAACAGCGGCAACGTTGCGGTGAGCGATCTGCCCCTGACGCCGTCAAGCTAGAATCGGCTATTTATAGAACCGACCAGCCGGACCAGCGCGTTAGTGTTCGAGAACGATCTGGATTGCTTTGAACGGGATAAATACGCACGGCGCGGCGACATTGCGCTTAGTTTAAAACTGAACGCGTAACCAACGTCCAGCGGTTGGGTTAGTAGAGAACAACAAAAATAATATTATGGCAAGCAGTTGTAAGAAGGTAAAGACATACTACTTTCATTCGGAATGGGAAGAACAATACTTTTTTACAGAAGTTAAAGATAAAAATGTGTGTTTGTTATGTAATACTTCGGTCTCCGTTGCTAAAAAAGGAAATATTGAGAGACATCATAAAACTGTACATTCTAATTTTGAAAAATCATTCCCACTACATTCTGCCGCCAGAAAGGAGAAACTGAAACAGTTAAAAAAACAGTTAATTGGACAACAATCAATATTTTTAAGAACAGACGACAAAAATAAGGCTGCAACTGAAGCATCGCACCGTGTGCCCCAGATAATTGCACAAAAAAAGAAACCTTATGAAGACGGGGAAATGATAAAACAGGCGTTTTTAGAAGCTGCTGATTCGTTATTTGCCAACTTTAGAAATAAAGACGAGATAGTTTCAGCTATAAAATCTATGCAACTTTCTGCTAATACAGTGATGAGACGTGTAGAAGTAATGAGCAATGATATTTTTTTACAGTTAAGAACCTACTTAGATAACTGTGTTTATTTTTCACTTCAACTGGATGAATCAACAGATGTCGTTGACACTGCCCAGATGGCCGTGTTCGTCAGGATGGTTTTTAGTGATTTTACAATTAAAGAAGATCAGAGATTATTTCTTACGAGAAAATTCCAATATCGAAAATGGTAGGCTTGACAACCGATGGCGCTCCAGCTATGGTGGGTTGTGATAAGGGTCTGGTGGCGTTATGTCGTAAAGATGAAACTTGTCCGCAATTTCTCTGTTACCACTGCATTATCCATCAGCAAGCATTATGTGGAAATTTCCTGAAACTATACAACGTTATGAAACTGATGGTAAAAATTGTGAACAAGATTAGAGCTCAAGCGTTACAAAGTAGATTATTCAGAACCTTGGCCGATGAAGTTGACTGTCAATACGGGCACCTACTCCTTCACTCTGAAGTCCGATGGTTAAGTAGAGGACGGGTGCTGAAACGTTTTAATGATGTCGTATCTGGCATAGTTCAATTTTTCAAACAACGCGATGAACCGACTCCGGAACTAGAAAATTCAATCTGGCTTAGAGATTTTGGTTTTTTCGTGGACATTACAGAGAAATTAAACGAACTTAATTTGCAGCTTCAGGGGAGAGACAAAGAACTAGCGGAAATGATTTCTGATATAAAAGCATTTATCAAAAAGCTGGAGTTTTGGGAACAAAACCTAATTAACAGCGATTCAAAGCATTTTCCTATTCTTTCAGAAAAAATATCTTAAAATCCATTAGAACCGTATGACAACAAATATGATGTAGAAATAATTTCTACCCTGAGGAGTAACTTCAAAAATAGTTTTAAGGATTTCAATGAAATGGCTTTAGTAGTGCAGTTTGTTGTTTCATCCTTTATGGAAATTGATATCCAGCAGTTTGCAGCTTGTGTTATGCAGAACTTTGGCGAAGACATCGCTGCAACAGAAATGGAAGTCATTGAGTTTCAAAATGATTTAGCCTTAAAATCGTTAGTCTCAAGTACTGAATGTATCTGGCTTATTGTAAGTAAAGACAAATATTCAGTTCTATGCCGTGTTGCCTTGAAAGTGAAAGCATTATTCAGTTCAATCTATTTGTGTGAATCTTCTTTTTCCAATATGAAGTTTATTAAGAACAAATATCGCAATCGACTTACAGATGAACATTTGGATAATTGTATTCGAATGGCTGCATCAAATTATACTGCAAACATTAAAAAAATTATTGATGAGTCTGAGTGTCAGCCTTCTCATTGAACGTGCTTTTTTATTTTTCAATGTTTATGTTTATGATAGTGCGTTACTTTTTTATTGTTATTATTAACTATTTTTAAATCATACGTGACATGCCGTTGTGGCTGGATAAAAGTTTGTGTTTATTTTTCAAATACCTTCGTTTGATAGGTAGGAATGTAGCTATGAACGTAAGTACGTACTAGTAATATTAGTTATTTTGTTATTAGTTTATTATTAGTACCTATGTATTATGTATTACCAGTTAAACAGTAAAATAAATACATATAATGATAGATTAACTGTGGATTATTTCATTTACGTTGCGTTACGTGGCTTCTGTGTGGATAGCTCGCTGTTTATTCCAAAATTAACAAAGTAGCTCAACACATTGAAGAGGTTGGCGACCACTGCTCTATATTGTTTCCCTTTAAAAATATTATAAGATCATCCGCCTACAATCTTGCTTGAATGGGTTTATTCATTGATTTGATTATATCAATAACTTATTTATTTTTTGTTGTTTGTATAACCTTCCATTCATCACAGTATAAATTACTGATAGCTCCGATTCTGAGAATATGTTCGTGACATCTCTATTATTTACCGTTTCAAAAATACTATTTTTTCTATTCTCGGCGTTCAAATCTAATTGTACGTCGATGACACTGGTTGCGTGCCATCTAATTACCGCTCATTAGTGTTAATAACAATAATGTTGTTAATTAGGTCCCGTAATTTTCTGTCTGAAATCACCGTATTGATTAAGCGATTTAAAAAAACGCACGTGTCTTTGGTCTTTGGTCATCCATTATGAAAGCTACTTCTTTGGCGTGACCTGAAGACATTCTATGACAATACAATAAACAAAAGCATCATTGTTGCGGACAATGGGTTAATAGTTGCTAATCAAGGTTAAAAACCTTTAAGAATGTATCATTTTCTACCAGAAAGGAATCAATGCACTAAGTTTAAAAATAGCGAAACATAGTTTTGGAATTGTTTTGTTGTAAAATCTCGGCTTGTAATACATACATCCTTATACAAACGATGAAATAGATGTACAAACTATAACATGCACAGCTTCATTCATAAACATCTTCTTCAAGCAAGCTCCTGCTACAGATTTAAGTATAAATAGCTAATATTTTAGCCATTTTCTTTCTGCAAATATAATATATTCTTCAAATATACGTTCATATATTAATGTTCAAATAGTTTTTATATAAAGAAAAAAATCAACTTTGAAAAGACATTAATGAGTATAAAGAAGGATTTAATAAACGAATTTTGTCCAAAATACTGTCTTTATAATAATAGTCTCGCTTTATATCGCTAGTGCAGCTTTGGGATTATATCAGGGTAGAAGCCTGGACAATGGATTATAGTCCGCCATATATTTTGCCTACTGTATACAAGGAAAGTAACGGCCAGTGCTACGCTTCAACCGCCCATTATTACTTCTAGTTGTTCTCACCGGAGCTGAGATTTGATCCCTGGCTTTCTACGTGCAAGTCAGACACTCTAACGCCTGAGCTATACGGCCCTCCATACTATCTTTTTATACAAGGTTAAATATCAATTTATGAATTTTCCGGCATTTTCCGATTTTTCGGGGGAATGAAAATTATCCAGTTGTTAATGTTTCGTTTAATTACTCTGGTTTAAAAATGAAGAATATAAGATAAAGAAAATGAAGGTTCTATCTTTTCTAGAACCGCAGATATTGAAATTTTTTCAGCGCGCTTCAATTTGAAGTGCCAATCTCAAAATTTGGCGTACTCCAAGAGTTATCCTCTGCTACTCACTTGGTAACGTCCACGCGATAACTTTTATTTTAAAGGCCTACTATTTATTACAAATTATATAAATTTCAAACTTATTTATAAAAAAAGCGATATGATTAAGAAACATTAGAATACGAACTTGGCTTCTTTGGTCGTAGGAGATTCTTTTTTTTAAATATTTTTTTAACCAGTTTTTCGGCCTACCTAATCAGAAAGATATTCAATAAAAAATTCTTTGTTTATTAACGAAAAAAATATTAATTACTTTTTTTAACTTTTTGTTTATTGAAACAAAATATATAAATATAAATACATAACAACGTGAACAATCATTTTCTGTGACAGATTCTTCTATTCTTCTCTACAAGCAATTGCAGGTTCATGATGGGTTCTAGGAGGATTGCTTCGGAAATGAACAGTTTTGGAGAGGTCATCTCATGTATGTTCAATAGGGTTCTGGAGATATCACAGGCCACTCCAAACTGCGAATACCTAGACAACTACCGTAAAGCAGATCTTAAAGTAGTCATTAACCGCTTAATATATCATAAATACAAAATATTTACCCAGACCTCCTCGCCATAATTTCACGTGAGGTTCTAAAATCCATGATGTACCTTTGTCCCGTTATAGTCATGTCAATAACCACCAATTCCATCGCAGCTGTCATAATGCCTGTCCAAAACATAACAGGGCCAGCAGTGATATGAAGTATGGGACGTTCAATATGAAGCCCATTTACCTCAAAGCTTATGAACTCTTTCGTTAAACGATCTTCTAACTTTAAAAAATATGTTTGGCTGATTGGTAATAAAATTATTATTTGCTGCCATAGTGAGTAACAGTTACTTAATTCTTGTGAGTAAACCAGTGATTTCATATACCCCAGAAATAAAAATCTAAGGGATTACATCGGGTGTTCTAGGTGGTCACGGAACTTCACTACCTCTGCAACCTCTCCAATCCAACGATCAGGAAATAGTTCCTCAACGACAATAAAGCGGAGCTCGATCCTGTATGAACCACATATATCTTCTTATATCCATATTTATCTAAATTTATGTTGAAAATGTGAATCTCGAAATGGATGACTGATCTTGAAACTTTTTTAGACTTGGTTGTGATTGATTTCGATTCTCTTTCTTCACCACTTCCTTATAGATATTTTGACATCTTACTCCTTTATGTTTTTCTGTAAAATGTGAAGATTTATATTTTGAGAACTTTCTGCTGTTTTTTTTGTTATAAGACTTGTCACCAACTTTTCGGTATCAAGGTGGACAATATCAAATTAAATTAGTCAGGTCTGTGAAGACATGAGTACAACAGTGATGAACATACTATATTTGATGTATATTGCAAAAACATTTTGCTCGGCCGAATTTGCAAGGCCAACAGATGCTATTTTTGTGCTCAATATCCTCCTTAAATCCACAATTATATTAAGAAATACAAAAATAAAACTTTACAAAACAATAATATGCCCAATCCTAATATATGGTTCAGAGACCTGGACTCTAACAAAAAGTAATGGAAACATGTTGGGAAGGATGTTTCGAAGGAAAAGTACTAAGGCGAATCAATGGAGCAGTGAATGACAATGGAGTGTGGAGAAGACGATACAACATCGAACTTTATCGAATATACCAGGAATCCGATATCGTAAAACATATTAAGATAAGACATCTGAGGTGGATAGGGCATGTAATGCGGATGGAACAAAATGACCCAGCTAGAAAGACGCTCCTTGATAGACCCATTGGTCAGAGAAGAGTGGGAAGACCCAGAACAAGGTTCCTTGATAACAAAGATGAAGACATGAGAAATATGGGAATACGTGCTTGGCGGAGGAAGGCGATGGATAGGGACGATTGGAGAGAAATTCTTGTAAAGCCCTAATGGTGATGATGATGATGATGCCCAAAAAATACATAGAAGACCCAAAATAATTAAATATTTAAATAAAAAGCTGATTTAACAAACAATATAGTGTGGCCTCCAGAGCCGATACATTGATTTCCCCAAACAATCTTTTATATATGATATTAGTGCACATGGCAGTCAACCTGTTAAGAAACAAAGCATCATAGACACATAGTTATGTATTTCAAAGAAAATCTTGTTACATAGCCTGAGTATATCAAAAGAGCAAATTGCCCACAAACATTCACGTTTATCGCTATAAACGCTTTGACGAGAGTAATAAATTTGTTTAAGAAAAATATCCAGCTACACATTTGAAACAGTATTAAATTGTAATAAAGTAATAATCGTTTATTTAACGATTGTGACAAAGAACGACAGTTAGTGTGGTTATAGCTGTCGGCAATATTTTAAACAAATAAAAACTGGTCATAATAAAAGGTATGACAAGAACGACAGAAGGCGGTTATCCTTGGCTTAAGTGATTGCGATATATTTTCCTATCGAGTGGGCAATCTTGTGGTGAATGTTGTCTAACATATAATTAAAAATCTTTATTAAAATTTATAATAGACTGACCGTGATCGTATAGAAGTTTTAATTAAGTAAGTTGGTATTATTACACAGGATTGATTCTAAGAATTTATTTTTTTACACCTTGTATTTAAAGTTCCTTTTATTTCATAGATATTTATGGTTGGATGTTTGGGGTGATAGTATAGTATAGTGAGAGGATATAACCTTGTCTAACACCCTTCAGAATTTTTATCTGTTTGGTGGATAATCATTTATTGATTCAATTGATTCGACTATCTGGTTCAAACGAACGGTAATGGCTAGGTCATCACTGGTTGCATAACAATGGCAACATATTTGTACATAATATTATAAACGAAATCGTCCGATTTAGCCCTGGTAGCTAAGGTCAAGCAAATGAATGGAAGAAGAAGAAGAAATCGTCTGAGCTATAAAGACAAAAATGAATGATTTTAAACATTAATTGAGGGGTCCGGCAGTAAAAAATGGTAAGAGACAATAAAGAAGATTTGTGTTTTGAAGTGTTGAATTTTGAAATAAATATTCTTATTTTTTTTATAAAAAAAACTATGAATCATGCTAAAATTAGCTGATTATGTTGTTAATCAGTAGGCAAAATATGAAATAGGTACAAAATATTTTTTTACAATGTTTATTGAGGAAAATATGAACATAATGTACTACAACTTAACATTATTTACCTAAAATATTTGAAAAAGTTTAAGTGGTGTTAACTTAACATAATTTGGTAGGTACTAGGAGTTTGATTTAAACTTATATACCACTCGCGATAATCTGCTGGAATCCATTCCAAGAATAATTTTTCATCTTTCAGTTTTTCTGGATCAATACTAAGGGGATGATTATATTTTTGAGTAAGGGTAGGAAATTTTTCTTCTGCAGCTGTTGGTCTTCTCTTTTATTCAAGAACATGGAGTTAAATAATCCGTTGTATGATTCTGAATATTGTACGAGGCATGTTTTTTAAGTAAGTACCGTTTTGCGATTCCGCCGCCGCAGCGCTACGGTCGGCATTCCGCGCATGAGCGCTGGTTACCTACATCTCTTGTCTACGCACTGACGCCATTACAGTCTGATTCTTCATTGTATACTTGTTTACTCCAGTGTTTAAGATGCCTCCAACAATCGTGGGTCACGCTGATTGTGAAGTACGGGCTGTTATACGATTTCTTAGTGCTAAAGGCGTAAAACCGATCGATATTCATCGTGAGATCGTTGAAGTTTACGGACAAAACATTATGAGTGATGGAATGGTAAGGAAATGGGTGAGAGCATTTAAAGATGGCCGCACAAATGTGCATGATGAAGAACGGAGTGGGCGTCCTTCGGTCGTTAATGAAAATTTGGTGTAGAAAGTGGACGAAAAGGTGAGAGAAAACAGACGCTTTACAATTTCATCATTGTCCGACTGCTTTCCTCAGTATTCTCGTAGTGTTTTGTATCGCATTGATACCGAGAACTTAAATTACCGGAAATTGTGTTCACGTTGGGTTCCAAAAATGTTGACGGATTTGCACAAAACCCAACGTTTAGGCAGTGCATTGACTTTCCTTGAGCGGTACCACAGTGAAGGTGAAGATTTTTTAGACCAAATTGTTACTGGTGACGAAACGTGGGTGGCCTACGTCACACCAGAATCGAAACAACAATCCATGGAATGGCGACATTCATCATCACCCAAAAGAATGAAGTTTAAGCAAACAATTTCTGCCCGGAAAATCATGTGCACAGTTTTTTGGGACAGAAAAGGAGTATTGCTAGTGGAGTTTCTGCCTCGTAATGAGACAATCAATGCAGCGTCTTATTGTGAGACATTGAAAAATCTGCGTTGTGCAATCCAGAACAAAAGACGTGGCAAGTTGAGTAAGGGTATCGTTTTGCTGCATGACAATGCCCGTCCACATGTGGCTAATCAGACCAAAGATCTCATCAAATCATTTAAATGGGAAACTCTAGATCATCCTTCATACAGCCCTGATCTGGCGCCCAGCGACTACCATTTGTTCCAGCACTTGAAGAAACACCTGGGCGGTCAGCGTCTTCAAGACGATAACGAAGTCAAAACATTTGTGATGCAGTGGTTAACAAGTCAGGCGGCAGAATTTTATCAGCAGGGTATTTAAAAACTGATGCCACGTTATGACAAGTACCTCAAATTCACGGAAATTATGTAGAAAAGTAGATTAAGGTACAGGCTTTCATGTAAAAATAAAATTATTGCCATATCTTTGCACGTCTTTTTTTAATTCCAAAACGGTACTTACTTAAAAAATACGGCTCGTATATTTTTGGGAACTTCTGAAGATAGGCATAATTTCACACTACTTTGTAAAACACCTACCGGTTGATTAAAATGTCTTTCCAGTGATTGGGCGAATAGACCATTTCACAGATCTTCTTGACATAATTTTCTACAACAGAAAAGTCCCTGTCGCTTGGCAACATTGTATGTTTTACCTGAGGAAATATATGAACTATTTCTTTAAAATAGCCATTTTGTAAAAGATAACGAAAAAGACCACTGACGGTCCAGTTTTTATTTTGTCCGCAGCAATTGTCTGAAATAGCTATTAGTTTTCTGCCACAAATATTATTTTTCTCAAAGCACATTTTGAAACAGCTAGCTATTTCGTTCGGCCCTCTTTTAGTAGTGGATTTATCTCACATAACAAAGTGACCCTGACCATCTCCAAGGGAATGTATGCTTAAATTATAGCACCACAGTTTTCTCTTATAGAACATGGGACCAGTGGTAAGATTTGGTGTGGTAAGGGTTTGCTGTATGTCAAAACTTATTGCATGCACATCTGGGTTTAAGTTTGCTTCCTCTAAAGCAGAGTTTTCCAAACTTATTTAAACCGCGACCCCTTTTTGCTAAAAAATTTGTTCGCGACCCCCCAATTTCCCCCCACTCATTTATTCAATATTATTTGACAGAAATAGCGTACCTAATTTACAATTATCTGATGGTTTCTCAAATTTAATTTTACTTTACTGTTTAAGTTTAAATCAAAAACAATTATTTTATTTTAATACAATTATTTTAATGATTGCGATCTGTCCCACTAGTAATTAGTAGTAGGTACTTCTGCCAGAATAGCATTTACATAAAAATAAATAATAAGAAGTCGACTGCACATTGTACACCGCGACAAATTAGCTTGTGTCTACATCGTAAAACTCTTCCATGATAATCGCGAAAGCGCTCGCTACTAGATGGCACTCTGGAACGTTCTCGTAGCCTCGTTTTGGCTTTATATAAGCGGCGATGCGCAACGAAACCTCAGTTCGAATCCAAACAGCCTATGGTGGCGAACGCGGTGTTGAGTAATGAGTAAATATTTTACGACTTACGTATTCCCGCTTACGTATTTACGTCTACGATAAATTATAAATTAGGGATGAGTTTTTAAAAAGAAGTGCAGAGCCATCTACGTCTGAAAGTGGCAGTAGCAGCAATAAAAAGAAAAACAGATTCTACATTGATGAATATCTTAAATATGGTTTTACCGTTATTTCCAATAAACCACAATGTGTTATTTGTGGACAAGTCTTGTCAAAAGAAAGCATGAAGCCATCAAAGTTACTTCGACATTTAAATAGCAAACATCCAGATAAAAAAAACAAGCCCGTAGAATTCTTTGAAAGAAAGCTGAACGTCGTTCACAAACAGCAAGACAGTTTTCCCTTGGCAACCACTACTAATGAAAAAGCATTATTAGCAAGTTATAAAGTTGCTTATCGTGTTGCCAAAACTAGTAATCCGCACACAATTGCTGAAAATCTGATTTTTCCAGCAGCTGTTGAAATGGTACATATAATGTGTGGCAAAAGAGAGGCTGCAAAATTAAATACAATACCTTTGTCAAATAATACTATCCAAAGAAGAATTAGTGATATGGCAGAAGATATTCAAGCGCAAGTTGTGGAAAATCTTAATAAATGCACGTACTTCTCTCTTCAAATGGACGAATCCACAGATATATCTAACTGTGCCCAATTCATTACGTTTGTAAGATATGGCATTCAAGAAGACAGTTTATTTTGTTTCCCATTGGAGACCAATACCACTAGAAAATGTTTACTCGACACTTTTGTGAAACGTACAAGTAAATATGATATTGACTGGGGTAAATGTATTGCTATATGCACAGATGGCGCTAAAGCTATGACAGGACATAAATCTGGTCTTGTCGTCAAATTACAAGAAATAATGCCTAATGCCAAATGGAGATATTGTTTTTTACATCGAGAAGCTCTTGCGTCCAAAGCTTTACCTCCTGAAATGGACTGTGTTATGAAAACCATCATTAAAGTTGTAAATTCCATTAAAGAAAAAGCTTTGCAGACCCGTATTTTTAGAAAAATTTGCGAAGACATGGGTGCTTTATTTGAAAATCTTCTCTATCACACCGAAGTAAGGTGACTTTCAAGGAGCAACGTCTTAAAAAGAATATTTCCCTTAAGAGCAGAGCTTTTAATGTATTTGAAAGATGAGAAGTCCCCATATGAAAATCAATTTTCCGATCCTATTTGGCTTCTGAAACTAGGTTTCCTTGATGATATTTTCGAGCAATTAAATATTTTGAACAGTAATTGACAAGGTCGCGACATTATTATAATTACAGCCACAGATAAAATTAAGGTGTTTCTAAGAAAAATCGATTTATGGTCGACCTCACTTGGCAAAAAACAACTCGATTCATTCCAGTGCCTTGAGGAAATTATGGAAAATGTATCCAATTACAGTACTACAAATTTTGAACAAGTTTTTGCTGACATGCATGTTACTTTGCTCAATTTAAAACAACAGCTCTGTGATTATTTCCCCGAAGAAATTCAAAGAAATTCAAAACAGTTACGACAGTTGCAGATGGATACTAAATCCGTTTTTAGCCGATTCCTTTCAGCATGTTGAAATACCAATAAACATGAAAGAAAAACTTATTGAAATATCAAGTGATGGAATGTTGAAGCTCCAATTTTTTTCCCAGAACTCGGACCAATTTTGGACCGAAAAGATACCCCCAGTTGGCGAGTGAAGCTGTAAAATGTTTGGTTCCATTTGTAACATCATATTTGTGTGAGTTAAGTTTCTCGTCTATGGCTGCCATTAAAACAAGAGTTAGAAATCGTCTCGTACTTGAAAATGATATAATTGTGTGTGTTTCAAATACACAGCCTAGATTTGAAAGATTAGTTTCACAGAAACAGGCGCATAGCTCTCATTAAGATTATAATATTTGACTTTGTTTTACTCTTTTATTTTTACGGACTTTAATATTTAGTTTTATATTTCGTCTGATAATTAATTGTTAATTTCTATTTACGGCGTTGTTAAAATAAAAATACATGATCTAACAAAGTGGTACTTTTGTCTTATTTTGGAAATGTTTGGCGACCACCCTAGTACCTCATGGCGACCCCCCAGGGGGTCGCGACCCCCACTTTGGGAAACACTGCTCTAAAGGCTTATAATAGTTCGCGCTGAAGGAGAAATGGGTTTTATTAAAAATAGTTTGTTGATATTTAAATCAGGGACCACATCTGGAGATTATTCTTCTTCTTTAGGTGCTGTCTTCTTAGCGAAGGTTAGCGATGACCTCTGCAAAGTCTTCCCTATTTTGGGCTTTCCTTATTAAACTTTGAAAGTCTAATCCTCTCCAATCTTTGATGTTGCGCAGCTAGGTCATTTGTCGTCTACCCGGGCCGCGTCTGCCTTCTATTTTCCCTTCTATAATAAGCTGAAGAAAGTTATACCTGTCGTGTCTAAATATGTGTCCAAGATAAGACGTTTTACGTTTCTTGACAATTTCTGTGAGTTCACGTTCTCTATTCATACGCCTTAAAACTTCTTCATTTCTAACGCGGTCGGTCCATGGAATTTTCAGCATACGACGAAATACCCACATCTCAGAGCTCTCTAAACGTCGTAACGAGCTGACTGTTAACGTCCAAGCTTCCACGCCGTATAATAGTACACTATATACATAACACTTTATCATGCGGTATCGTAGGGACAAATCAAGATTACAGGTAGTGAGTAACTGTCGCATCTTTAAGAAGGTGTTTCTTGCCTGTTCTATTCTACATTTAACCTCTTGTTCTTGGTCTAAGGTTTCATGTATCCAACAGCCTAAATACTTAAACTTTTTCACTTGTTCAACTAGATTGTTGTTGACTAGTATGTTTATAACTGGTGTGTGTTTTTTTGAAATTACCATTGTTTTGGTTTTTTTACATTCACCTTAAGGCCGTATAGTTCTCCTTCTCGCACTACTTTGGTTAACAGAATTTGTAGTTCTTCTTCACCTACCGATGGGCATGCTCGAAGAATCATAAATGCGCGCCCTTGGTTTCTCATATTTGGCGACTACTGTACAAATCTTTACAATTACCAACGAAATGATCCAAAAATTCTTTAAAAGACCTAACAATTGTCATTTAAATCTATTAGTTTTTGTTTTTCTTTTCTCTTTACAAGTGCTTTCATTTTTTTTTATTTCAGATGACTAACAACACACTGCCATGGCTCTGCGTATGCCTCTGCGTAGCACTCGCAGCAGCACAATCGAACTACGCCGATCAAGCCAACAACATCGCCTACCAAGGAGAAGGCCTTCCCGAACAAGGCATTCTCGATGGAAAAGTCACCAAGCTCGACGACCTCAGTCCCGTCATCTTCCTCAATAGAACCAAGGCCGCCCTGAACTGCGCAGCTGGTTCCATGCAGATAGAGCTCAAATTCAACGATAAATTCTACGGAATAGCCTACGCGCAGTTCGATAGGAATTCGGCTTGTAGGGTCTATGGGAAAGGAGCTTTGAGCTACAAGTTGGAGCTGCCTTTGAAAGGGTGTGGAACAAAACAGGTAATGAGTTATTTCTAAGGTATCTTACATGTATAAAGCTGTATATTAATAAATAAAAATCTGGAAATAAAGTAAGGACACACACAACAAAGTAAATCTCAGCTCCATGAAACTATCAGTTCTTTATATACGTCATTTAGATTTTCTTGGAGGTAGCATGATTTACAGATTATTCTTCTGTAAATTTCCACGTTACTGCTACCGCAAACTACATATACTGTGAGAAAATGGTCTATCTGTATAGCATTACTAGCGCCGCCTAATGATGTTATGCTTGAGATGACACCTGACAGCTGACAAATGAAAGGTATACAATAGATCGATGTACCAATACTTAAAACTAGGTAACCGAAAACGGAAAGCTAATATAGCCATAGAAGTAGAAAAATGGCAGAAGTATTTCGAAGGAATATATCAAGAAACAGATAGAGAAGAAGAAAGAGAAACAATATCAAAACCAGAACAAGATGAAGAAGAAGAATTGACCTATACAGAAGTGAAAGAGAAAATATGTAAAACGGGAAAACCGCTGGAAAAGACGAAATATGTGCACACCTTATAAAATACGGTGGGGAGGCACTTTACAGATAGATTTATGAGCTAATACAGAACATATGGAGCAAAGAAATAATGCCCGAAGAATGGAAGAAGGGAATTATAGTGACACTCCCAAAACAAGGAGACTATAGAATATGCAACAACTACCGAGCAAATAACTTACTGAATATAACATATAAAGTCTATGTTCCCACTGCAGAAAAAGAGAGGAAGAAGCAATTGAGTTCTATCAGAAAATCAACAGTATCATACAGAAAATTCCTCGACAGGAAGCTCTCACTATTACGGGCGATTTTAATGCCAAGATTGGAGCTGGATATAAGACACAGTACATTGGAGCACATGGACTTGGAGTCAGAAACGAGAGAGGAGATCTCCTAGAAAAATTCGCAGAAGACTTAGAACTAGTTATCACGATCAGTAGCACATTCTTAAAATTACCACCTCGCAAGCTGTATACGTGGAAATCCCCTCAAGACAGACCCGGGAGAATTATTAGGAATCAAATAGACTACATTTTAGTAAATAAAAGATTCCGAAACAGCTTTACATCTGTCAAGACTTATCCTGGAGCAGACTTTGAGACAGACCACGTTTCACTGGTGGGAGTAACAGGGATACGTTTTTCTTGTCTTTTTGTGTAACTTCTTCTCCAAATATGTGTGCCCGTCCGGCAAGTCAGCGACTAAGTTTTCTGTGTGCCGGAGGATCGGTTGTGTGTTTGGTAAACGGTGTTTGTTTACCTCGCCAGCCGATAATTAGAAAGGTCTGACCACCACGCTCATGTGGTAGATAACAAATTCAGTGAGTATCAAAGAAATTTCCGTAAATGAAGATCAACTTGTTCTACTGGAAGAGGCCTTGGTAAAATGCTACGAATATAATACTAATACCAGCTAATATAATACTAGCGCTACGAACATAATACTTTTACAAAGCACTACTAAAAATTACGAGAATTCAGATTGAGATCACTGAAAGTTCAGACAAACCCTGCTGAACTCCCTTTTTGATTACAGTTCTGTCAGACACAGCGGCTTCTATTTGAATATTTACTTTTTGTTGCCAATACAGATTTAAGGATTATTCTAATATCTTTTTTGTTAATTTCATTGTTATTTAAATATCTATTAAGATGTTATGGCTAATACGATCTTTTTGCTGGTTTTGGCACTTTTGAGCTATATTGAGACATGCGAGAGAAACTAGAGCAGATAAATCAGAAACAAAAAGAATCTAAGTATGTGAGAAATGAGGGAGTCTTAAGACCAATTGAGACAGACTACCAAATAACCAAATAATATATATGTAAAATTTAGAGTTCTGTACGATGGGAAAGACAGAAGAGACAATGGAACCAGCATCTTAAACAAACGAAAAGTCAGAGACTAGTCTGGATACCAAGTGGTTTAAGAAACAGACACATACCACCAGAAAAATTCTCTAAAAAATGGCTGGCAGTTGACGTCACAAATATATACAACTATAGCCTTAAGATCGGAGTAGAACAATCTTACACTATAACGCATACTATAATATAAAGTTGGTTTTGTCAACTAAATCAATGTATAAGGAAGTTTAAACTCCGGTAAATTGTATATATCAAAGAGTTTAATCGTATTTTTTAACTTTTTAGGGTCCTCAACGTGTTTTTACCAACAATATAGTAGTCAGATTCAACCCCCACTTCGAAATTGATGGTGACGAAGTTATAACCATCGTGTGTAGGTACCCTCCACCTATAGTACCACCCCCAGCACCTCTACCACGTATCGTGTAAGTACAATTCATATTTTTAATACAATTCCATTAACCAATGAATATTGCGCAAATTAAGCTCACCAATTTCTGGTGCAGACTTTACCTGATCCTATATGGGCCAAACAAATCGTAGAATTCAAAATAGAATTTATGAACATTCCGTTTTTGTTTGCAATTCCCATTCAATTTCAGCTCTAGGAACACCATTTTCATACAACTCACAAAATTGATTTTGAACCAAAACCATAGCCCCCATCCGCTTCTGTAAACCAAGAATTATCCGAGAAGCAATAGAAACTGAAAAAGGGCTAAATTGTCTCAATAAAAGAGGTGACGGCATACGGTTACCTTCGACATGGAGATCTCTCATAAATAAAATTATGAGGATTTGACGATTTATGTGATTTCAATAAATTTTAATTGTTAGTTTTTGTGAGCTTTGTCCATAAAATTTTTCAGTGACAGTAACTATTATTTCTATTCTATTCTATTCTATCAATAAGGAAACTGAAATAAACTGATAAGCTAGTAAAAAACGATTAATTCTATTTTTTTTTGTAGACCTGAAGCTCCTGCATCGCCCATAGTAGCTGCACCGTTGAAAGGTTTCCAAATCTTGCTGATTATCTGCGGTATCCTCTTCTTATCTTTACTTTTACTAGGATTAGGATGCTCGTACTACTGTCTAAGAAGAAGACCGTTAACGGTCATCCGACAACCGTTTTCTACTCTGGGAAGTGGATCGGAAATTACCAAAATATCCAGAAGTTCTTTAGGTAAGTACTTGGATTCAAAAAAACTGTTTCACAATGGTGTTTTCAAACAAAAGAGTTTTCTGATTAGGCTGACTTTTGTTATATACATATTTATACATAAAAACTGCCTAAAGATATAAGTTAAAGCATTTAAAAGTGTCTAATATTACTTAAAAAGTAATATTAGAAATTTTTACAAACTTTTTAAATTTTCACAACAACGTGATGTTGTCGAGCCTTCGATAATTTTTTCTTCCTCTAACATCTTTAAATGTTTGTTATAGGAAGCCTTCCCATAATGGAAGGTGTAAAAATTCCTCGAGCCAATGTCTTACCATATACAGCAGCAGCAAGCAGTGCGGGAAGCGAAGGTCCTCTCATGAGTGACAATCTACCCTCAGACTACCCATCAGAGTCCCACTCGGAAATAGACGTAGACACCGGATCACTGCCAGTATCGTCTGCGGGAAGCTACGATAACCAAGCCTACATACAAGATAACAGTAGCGTGTACAGCGAAGGGTACGGCCATACCGTTGAGCAGCACGTCCAGAACGCAGTCGCTACCGCTGCTATGGTACCGCGGTTGCCGCTGGCTGTAAAGGAGCAGCCCAAGTTCGATGTCCAGGTCAAGGTCAAAAAGAGTCCTCCTCCACCGCCTAGTATATCGCTGTCTGATACTGAGAGTACTAGGACTGATAGGAATTTGTCGACTATTCTAGAGCAGCAAGAAAGTATAAGGTATGCATGGTACATTATTATATTTTAAAGTGTTACTGCAAATGTGAAGACGTATTTTACACAACTTTATTCCTCAAATCGTGAAATATTTGGTAAAAGTGAATTGATATATAAGTAAATTTGTACATCTGCTCATTGGTCGCATGGTAATGATAATATTATGAACTAGAGACAATTGATAATAAAAAGAGTAATATAGGACAAGGAAACAACTATATGATTAGACAATGATTACAATCATTCAGCCCTTTTTGTCCACTCTTGGACATAATCTTCTCAATTTGTCTTGGGACTGAGCTTACTTTTCAATGTCATTAATCTTCTGCTGTGTTTATCAGTTCTTCGTCTACATTTATCATGATTAGGATAGGTCAAGATAATGAAAAGTTTACTACGATAGAAAACATGGAAAAGGAAAAAAAGATCAAAACTAAATATGCACTTTGTTAGTAAATTAAACAAATTTTGTTTTTTAAAAAAAAAAAAAAAAAAAAAAATGCACTTTGTTGCATAGATAAGATGATAGCCAGTAAGAAATGTGGAGAAACTTAAAGAGGAAAGATCTACATCTGTCACTCATCACAACTATATACTTATTCTTTGCTTAGATTATTGTCTTGATATATAGATCTACAATGTTTCTTCCATAAGACGATGACATCTTCAGAAAACATTTTTTTTCATTTATTAAAATCAAATCAAAAGTTTATCAACCTACTCTGACGATAGAAACATAACATAACCTCGATTTACAAAAAAAAACATAAATAACAATCATATAATAATAAAGAACATAACTTTTTCTAACCATATTCACATTAAAATCAAAACCATACCTAACAATATTAATTAGACATATGTAAATATATAAATTCTTTCCAGATCATTGGATTCACCTCTGGTACATGAGAGAAATCAATTCACTTACGTACCAGAGCTTCATCCCCCACCAAAACACATTCAACCCGCCCCCACTTATAACAAAATCCTTCGAAGGCAAATGGAGATGCAAGAGGAACGGTTAGTAAACATTAAATGGAGATAAGGAATGTTTTGCTATGCTTGATTTTGATTTTGGGAATGTGTAAAGGTGCCAGAAAGCTTCTGCATGCGCTACTCTTTTTTTTTTGTTTCTTTTCAATGTGTTTTATTTAACAATTTATTTTCTCATATGTTAATATGCGTGTCATTAATATAAGGCAATTTTTGGACAGAAGATATCAAAAGGAGATGGCAAAAAATTAAATGTATTTAAGAGGATGAAATTCCACAAGAATTGCATGTACTTAGCAAAAAATCTGCTGCTCAGTTTATCTTGTTGAGGATATCGATTTGCAAATCATGACGAAAAGGAAAAACAAGATACGATTACTCATAATACCTTAAAAATGCTTTCCACTTAACTTGAGCTTGTTTTAATATTTTAATTTTATAGATATGTTGCTCCAACTCCTCCACCACCTCCACCAATAATACCAAAACGAGAACGACTGACAGAGGACGTACCGGATACCTTCGAACCACCAATAGCTATAGTACACAAACCAGAGATAACCTCTCACATGGTTGACGATGTTTTCTTAAAGACCATCACCGAAAAGAAGACAATAGAGGACATAGAACGCCATCGGCGATTGGTTACCGAGTACCACACCAGAGCCAAACCGGTGGATGACCAGAAATGGAACGTTACCATTAGGTAATGACTACTAGAATTTTATAAATTTGCTGGGAGTATTAATGTATTTATTTTTCTTATAGAAACTACCCAGTTGATATGGCAGAACCTCCAGAATGGGAAAACTTCTCTGACATATCTTCAGCTTCAGGCTTGACTCTCACTCCAAAACCAGAGAGAGCTACCATGAGTTTACCGCCACAAAACCTGATCGTAGATGACAAATTACCACTTAACGCACCAGAAATTGTCGCTAATTTGGGAGCACCATCCCCTCCAAGGTAAAAAATCTTTATAATTTTCTTTCTAACATACATTGTTATCTTGTTGTGTTCTCTGTAGATATACAACTACATCGGAAGTGCACACAAGAGAAGAGAATTACTTATCGATGTTCAACATACCACCAGAAAATCCCGAAGTTCCAAATTGGAACGTCCTCATCCGAGTCTTCCAACCAACCGAACAAGAGGAAGGTCCAGTTATCGATAGTGCAGAAACGTTTAATTCACAATTGACGACAGCAGATAAAATGAAATGGCGACAGATCATCACCACAGAATCAACTTTAAGAACCTTGTTGACGGAATGTGTGATAAGAGAGGATTACGAAAGAGTTAGGAGTGATACGAGATACACTAATCTTTTCGAGCAGCCTAAATGGGATGTTATTATCAGGATTCTTGCGCCACCTGATAGGCAACCAAAAAGCAGAAAATGGGACAACAGGTAATACTGTCTTTCCTAGGCTTATTCGGCTTTCTGATACCTTCTCACTCATCTCATTTTAATCATTTCTTTCTCATTGATTCATCATATCCTATTTTTTCCTATTTTCTATGAAATTGGTGTTTTTCTTTCTTTATATGATTTAACAAAACGTGTTTTCTTAGGAGTCGCCGCAGCAGCTTGCCAACACTATATGAATACGACTCCGATGGCGAGAGCTCCGTTCGCACTCTCACCCGAGAGCCTCTAGTCCTGCCACAACGATCGAGGAAAAACTCCAACTCCAGATCAAGCTATAGAAGCGAAGCCGATTTGAGATCTATGTCGGAGATGACGGTGGACTTCGGAAGGCAGGATAACTTTTCCGAAACGTCCAGCTACTATCCCGACAAGAGATACTACGAAGATTCCGAACATGGGCATCCTTCGCTGGCTAGATCGCTGAGCCAACCGAGTCTAGCCAGATCTGCTAGCGAATTTACGGAGAGATGGGTGGCGCCGTCTAGGTACGATACAGCGAGCGAGTTTACTTCACCAGAAGGTAAAATTAGATCACAACCATCAAAATACATTGGTCTAATAAATTTATCTTTGTAGGAACTCCTAAATCCCAACGCAGCTCCCGATTCCAGCCTCCGCGAGGCACAGGCGAGCAGCGCGCAGTCTGGCAGACGAGCCAAGCGAGTACCACGACCGGACCTCGCGGTACCAGTCAAGTAGTAACTCAAGAATTCAGAAGCCAAGCGTCTTCTAGTTACGTCGGGCGTAGTCAGCCGCCGAAAGGCTGGTTCGGTGATAACGATAGCGAAGCTAGCTACAAATAAATCGAATATCTACAAAGGCAGCTTGTGAATGCCTGTAGGTCTATTTAAAAAGCAGTTACACTGCCTAAAGTACTCAGATATTCCTAATTATGTGCTAATATTAAAAGAAAAGCTGCCCTTTTATACTAAGAAAGAATTTTCTTGTTATTTTGTATATTACCTCTAAATTTTAAACGCATATTATTATTTTAATACAATCTGTAGGTTTGCATTATGTAAAAAAACAATATTCAGTCCAAAAATTTGGACTAAATAATAAAGAGACTGTTCAGAGACGAAATTTTCAACTATCCGAGGTTGCCAAATTAGACCTTCTCCTCAAATATTTGCTCAACAGATTAATATTGTTTATACTTACATAATGCAAATGTTTTATCCGTGAAAACAAATTCTCAATTCAAATAATATTAGTAACAAGCTGTGATAACAATGTAAGGTGTGTTTTTGGTTCGATTTTTTATTCGAAGGGGCCTACCTGGTTTTCCACTTTTTCAAGCACAAATAACGTCCTCTAAGTTGAAGAACTGTAGAACTGGGTATTGGGCAATGTGTCTCATTAAGTTTTGTAAAATGCTTACCATATAATAAGTAGGAAGGTGTTTCACTAAATTATCTTTACACAATTGAGAACGGATTGATTGATCAAATAGAATAATAAACAGCGCATTTGACCACAAACTAGTTGGTAAACAATTTTTTAATTATTAAAAGCCTGGGATAAAAAAATGTTTCTCGGCTAGCTCAGCCGATAGACATGATAGCATGAAACTTTTAAAATTAGAGTCATGGGTTTGTGCCCCACGTTGGGCGCCAATTCGTAATTAACGAAGCGTTGTTTATTGGTTATTGTTTATTGGTTACCCAATACCATCCGACGTTGATTTCAGCCTACAAATGGGTTTTGTTGATTATAAAATAAATATTTTCCCAAAATATACTTTTTTACTTCAAATCTATGGGTTTATATGTTTTTAAAATAAAAAAAGATTGTAGAAAAGCATAACTTTAGACAAAAACTTTAAATACATAGCTGAAATAAAACAATTTGGTACTGGAAATAGATGAAGGTTTTAAAACGATATAAATAGGAATCAGAAGGAACTTAGATATAAAAAAATCAATAGATGAATAATTGAATCATTAAAACGATCTCCAAACTTTTGGTTATACTTGGATTCTGAGAAGCTTATAACCGAAACAAATGTGTTCATGATGACCAAATGTATCTAATACATTAAAGTGAAATATCTTCTTGAAAAATTGCTTAAAACTCGAGACACACTGTCCCTATTTTAACGTATATTTTAATAAACCACAAAAATATCTTTCACATTTTTATAACTGTGAAATTCGTTTTTGTCCAATCTAATGTGCTCAATTTTCTAATCGGTGATGGTTGGGGCCTATTTTTCCGCGTTTACTAAACCTTTCGCTATTTTTTTATACCTGAGTTACTGGAAAACTACACCAGCAATGTAAGATACTCCGTAATGGTGCTAATTAATTTTAAATTTTATGTAAACAACATATGTAAGCTTTTATAAAAAGACAATAAATATTTTATAATATCTGTTTTTATTTTCTCCTATTGTTCTAGAGAATTGCAAAATACCACCTAAATCTAATAGGTCATCAGAGAGATATTAATATATAAGAGAGTTAACAAGAACCAGAATGTATCAACCTCTGTACAAAATTATATATAAAAGAAATAATGAGAATAGTTGGACTGTCAACAATAGTTGGTTCCGAATGGAACCTCTAAAAGAAAACTGAACCCAAAATCAAGAAATAAAAATTTTTTAAAAGCTTCTATCTAAACGCCAGCAGAATAAGTGTGTAGCTCAACATGGAAGTACTGTATCGATAGCTTGGTGAAGATAGTAAGGTGAAGAAACAAAAATATTTTAAAAGCTTCTGCCAACAGAATAAGTGTCTAGCTCCACATGAAAATTCTGTATCGATAGCTTGGTGAAGATCAAGGTGAAAAAAAAAATCTTTCAAAAGTTTCTATCTTAATGCCAACAGAATAAGTCTGTAGCTAGACATGAAAGTACTGTATCGATAGCTTCCTTTTTAGGCTTATTGAGATAAACAAACTATGCTTCTCGACCATTTGTTTTCTGGCTGTGTAATGATATCAGCCGTACATGTTTCAAGTAATGTTGAAGAAAGCTCTGAAGCTTAAGATAGGTCGTCGTTCAATTTTCTAACGCCATTCTTAGAATCATTCTAATATACTTGCAAAAGTCTGTTGATTAGACGTTTTTTTATTGATTGACAAGTTGTAAAACAAGGCGATTGATCAAATTTAGCCTTAAGGGATGTTATAAGGAACAAAACTTACTTACCAAGTAGGTGCAGCTGCTCCCTTCTCTGAATCCTGTTCGATTAGTACTGCTACGTCATCTAGTGTTATTTATAAATCGGCCATGTCAACGTAGGCTCTTAGTTATAGACTAATATGCAACCCCTTGTGCATCGATTCGCCTCAAAACCTCTATCATTGGTCAGTTTACCTGGAAATACCCACATCGACGCGTACGAACGTATAAAAATGTGGAACATTTTTAGGTCAGAGAAGTCAGTTTTGCGCGGACTCTCATATAGAGTTTATTACATTCTGGAAGCCCTCTGCTGGGGCTCTACTCCCCTTTTTCACGCCTAGATTCTTGTCTGGTGAAAGTTTTTACTTTAAAAATGTCTTCTTCTTCTTCTTCCTTCGTAATGTAGGCTTTAAAGCTTGTTTCTTCTTCAATATTAGCCTTCTAAATTTTTTAAATTATCGCACCATCTTTTTCTTGGTCTTCCAATACTTCTTCGTCCATTTGGTGACTTATCTCGTAGTATTCATGCCTTTCTATCCTCTGCCATTCTACTAATTTGTTCGTTCCACTCCTGTTTCCGTTTGTCTCCAACATACTTTTCCCTGATATTCGTCGAAGTATTTTTATCTCTGTTGTTTTTAGTAGTCGTCTCGCTTTAGATCTGTCAGGTCTTGTCTCAGCCGTTTTTGTTAACATAGGTCTAATTGCTGCTTTATAGATTCTTGTTTTTGTGTCTTGTCTTAGGTGATTGTTCTTCCAGATTGTGTCATTAAGAGATCCCGCCGCTTTACTTGTTTTAAGCTTTGTTTTCGTACTTCTTCTTCAATATCTTCGTAACTAGATATATCTATTCCCAGATATCTAAACCTTGCTTCCTGCTTTATTATTTTCCCATCAATTTCGATTTTACATCAAAGTGGTAATTTAGATCTTGTCCTACATTTGTTTTTTTCTGCTGATATTATCATATTGTAATTCTTAGCTGTTGTATTGAAGATGTGTGGTAATCTTTGGAGCTCGTCTTCTATCTCGGCGATTAATGCGGCTTCGTCTGTATAACATAATATTTGGATGTCTTTGTTCCCAATTCTGTAACCATGACCTTTACGTACAGCTTGTATTAATTCGTCCATTATTATATTAAAGACAAGTGGACTTAACGAGTCACCCTGTCTGACTCCGCTTGATACTGGTATACACTGTGTTAGTTTTTCATTTATCTTTGCCTGTATTGGATTATGGAAGTAGATGTTTTCGGTGGCTTTCAAAAAGTGTTTTATTTAATTCTCAATGTAAGAAATAATGGAAATCTACCGAAGATGGAATCAACGTAGAGGATCCTTTATCACAGATGGTTGAAGCACTATGCAGAGCTCCCAGAGAATAGACAGGAGATCGTTGCATTCCTTGACCCTTCTGTGTTGATAATCAACTAATTTATAATAACAGTTAAGAAGGACAATTGACAGGTAGAGGGCTGTAACAGTTTTTGGTTGTGCAGTACTGAAATGTTTTCGAGCAAAATTTACTAGCAAAAAGATAATAAATGTATTATGGTCCATTTTATAGCATTGAAATACACTTCCAGCAGTTTTTTTATAAAGTTTGTCATCTCCTTTCAATTGAATAGGTTCTTTCAAGTTTGAAACGGTTATTCGATCTTTTGACTGCAATTAATCTGAACAACCAAGTCTAGGTTTTGCTAAATCAGTTCTATAAGATTCTTAACTATATCCCCCTGATTGATTTTTGTGAATCTAGTTTTGAAACGCCACCACACTTTACTTTTAATTGTCTGAAAGAGCTACAATTTCTTATATAACATCACCAAATTGGTTCGGATTAGATAGTACTCATTATTAACAGTTATTGACAGTTATCAACAGCTATTAAAAGTTATTAACAGTTATTAACAATTATTAACGGTTATTAACGGTTATTAACAGTTATTAACGGTTATTAACGGTTATTAACAGCTATTAATAGTTATTAATAGTTATTAAAATCATTTGCAGATATTTATTAATCATTAAAAGTTATTAATATGTAGTGTATTATAACAGTTTTTAAAATGCGTACCTATATTTAACAAAATAGTGTATTTATGCAGCTGGTAAAATCTTCATAAATAAATTGTATTTGCGTTTACCTTTCTAGTCAAACTTTTTGGTATATTTGTGATGAGTTAGGAAAGGTAAACCAACAAGAAAACAATTATTATTGTTAAAAGAGAGTAATGGTATTGTTATGGGTTTAACATAGACAATCAAGAACTTCTATAGTGGTCCAAAGCAAGAGTAATCCTTAAGTTTAATAAGCTACTTAAGGCCTGCATTGATTTAGGTGAATATCCAAATTATTTTGTCTGTGGTTATTGTTGTATATGTACGTGTAATTTAAAAAGTGGTGTTGAATGTATTTTATGTTCCTTTATTTTACTAATTAAAAACATGTGTGTGGTAACTTACATACCGTAACTCCGGTAGTAATGGAATGAGTACGTCATAGAATATGTCATAGAACTACTAAAATGTCAAGTATATGACAATTCTCCTTCTCGTAAGGAAATGCTAAACTTTTAGGGTTAATAAATTAAAAAGTCCAGCCTTACAGGCTTTTTTTATCACCCGTTGGGACCTTCGTAGTACGGGGGCGTCATCTTAGCTAGCTGCAGTATTTGTAGTATCTAGTATTTGTGGTAAGAAAGTTGAAGTATTATTTGAATCATGTATATTTGTATCTTGAACTGAACTAGAACAAAGTTCATCATCATCACCATTGGTGCTACAGTCCTATAAAAGAGCCTCGACCTTCCCAAGTCTATTACGCCAGTCAGTTTTATCCATTGCCGACTGCTGCCAGTTTGCTGCGCCTATTTTTCTACCATCCTAATCTACACCATTCCTCCTTCTGAGTTTTGGCCTACCCCTACTTCTACTTCTCACAGGTTGTGACATAAGGATTCTTCTAGGAGGGTTGTTCTGCTGTGATCTTGCCAGATGTCCTACCCATCTTAGTCTTCCTATTTTTATAAAGAATACTACGTCTTTACCACCAAATATATGTTTATATCTGTGATATATCTCGTAGTTGTACCTCCTTCTCCAAACACTATTTTCACAGATGCCACCGCATATTCTTCTCAGGATCCTTCGTTTAAATATAAGCAGGAGGTTTTCATTTGCCTTGGAAATAGTCCATGTTTCCGATCCATATGTCAACACTGGTTGTATAAGGGTTTTGTATATGGTTATTTTTGTTTTTTGGCTTAAGTTTCTGCTTTTCATATGTCTACTCAGTCCAAAAGGATTGCTAGGATTATTCTTCGCTTGATTTCTTCCGTCAAGACGTTCTCCTTGGTGTTCAGGGAGCCCACCACTTCAAAGGTAGAGTTATCAATCATGAATTGGTGGCCGATGATTCTGGCTCTATTATTGGGTGTTGATGCCATTATCTTAGTTTTCTCCTCATTTACTTGCAGGCCTAAAGTTAATTAAAACAAAGTTAAAGATTATTGCTTTCGACATATTTTTAAGAAATGTTTCAACTTGGGGTTTGGAATCTTGGTTTGGTTTTACTTGTTTGTCATTTGATGAGCAAATTAAAGTTAAAACAAATAATGCGCATAAAAAGAAAGACGTATTTATCAACAAAGGCGTTCATAAACTAAGAGCAAAGGCTTTTTATTCACTACTACGAGAGACAAAAGATGATTTAATTACCATAAACTTCGACTGTCAAAAAAATCAAGTACTGTCAAAGGGCTCGCATCAAACGCTTACTATAGCCGACAGTTGTATATTTATACAAGGATCGTCAAAAAATAAGCAAACCACAGAAAAATCTTTCATGTATGCATGGACCGAAAATGAGTTTCATAAAGGATCCAGTGAGGTAAGTTCCTCTTTATTTCGTCGATTTAATGAAACAAATTTTGAAGGCTATAAAACTTTGAGATTGGTCTCCGATGGATGCGGTGGTCAAAATAAAAATTGCAGTATAGTCGCCATATGCGCTAGATGGTTTTTGGGTTCCCCACAAAATTTACATTCTATTGAACTTATATACCCAGTTGCAGGTCACTCATTTCTTTCTAGAGATCGCGTGTTTGGCAGAATCGAACAACACTGTTGAAGAAAATATGAGTTATTAGCAGGCCAGAACAATACAATGAGGTATTCAGTCAATTTGTCAAAGTAATTCGTATGGGAAAAGATGTTGAAGTTACTAATTAGAAAGAAGAAGCCTATAGCACAAGATGTTAAAAGGCACTGCCTCTTGGCACTTTAAGTTTTCAATTATTAAGCGATTGTAAGGCTGGAAAAGATATCAGGATTTAACCCCTTAAAATTTCAGAACGTTATTAACTCCTAACAAAACATTTTGGAGAAGAATGCAAAAATCTAGAAAATTACGAATTTTACCAGAACGCTTTAAACACTAATAATGATATGCTAGAAAACATTATTGATTCTGAAGAAAATGAAGGAGATATTGAACACATTGTTATCAATCTGTATGGTTGCCGTTATCTCTCCATGAATTGGAATAGTGTGGCCTGAAGCTGCTTCAAGAACTAAGTTTGTTTTAGTGGGTTGTAGTTTCTCATTCAGAAATCCGGTTCGAATAAAGGATCTGGTTGCACCGGTATCAATAATAAAGGTGCATTTTTGATTCTCAACGTAGCCCTTAAGTAATAAATTCTGTTCATTTTTATGTAAAGTGTAAGTAGGAATTTGGGGGCTTTTATTAGATACAGCCGACGCCCGCCCCTTAGTGTCGACTTTTATTCGTTTCCC
This sequence comes from Diabrotica undecimpunctata, assembly GCF_040954645.1. Classification (NCBI taxonomy): domain Eukaryota; kingdom Metazoa; phylum Arthropoda; class Insecta; order Coleoptera; family Chrysomelidae; genus Diabrotica; species Diabrotica undecimpunctata. The sequence goes on from NC_092810.1 coordinate 2,259,420, forward strand.
TGGCTATTGTTTGCGTATCTGTGGTCAATTGTGGGAGATCGATTTCTTAGAGACCTATCTCTACTAGTATTTCTAATAGGACTGTGTGATGGGCTTCTGGATGTTGATCTAGGCGACCTTCTAGCCTCATTCTTTGGATGTTCTCTCCTTGTTTGGGATGGACTTCTGCAATTGTTTTGAAAATGTCCTATTCTCCCGCAATTAAAACATCTTCTGTTTTCATTTCGAGGTTTTTGTTGAAGATTTTGCACTATGTTTAAAATTTGGTATAAAATAGGTTGTTGGTTATCTGCGGTTGTGATTTCTTCATTTTCTTGAAATCTTAATTCTCTTAATTTTGGGTGAGATCTGGAAATGCTTTTTGCCGTTTCATACTCCTGGGCTGAGACTAGTGCTCCATTTAGCGATTTGTGATGTTGTAATCGGAGAGCTTGTTGCATTTCAACATCCTGTAGTCCATCTATGAATGCCTGTATTCCAATTTGTTCCAGAAAATCTTTAGGTGCCTGAGGGTATGCCAAGTGCAATAGTCTTTTAATGTCGGCTTTAAATTCTTGCAGGCTTTCGTTATGTTTTTGATATCGAATTTTTAGCTGACTTTGGAAAACCTGCTTTAGATGCTGTTGGCCATATCTTGTCTCTAAAGCTTCAACGAGAGAGGTATAACTGGGTGCATCTTGGGGAAGGAATTGCAAAACGGTTGCTGCCTGTCCTCGAAGCGACACCACCAAAGAAGCTGCCATTTCTTTTTCATTCCAGCCATTTGCTCTAGCTGCAGCTTCAAATTGAAAACGATAAGTTTCCCATGCTGTCTGACCATCGAATGAGGGTGGTTTTAAAAATTTACTAGTTCTAATTGTACCTGGTTCAATTATGGAAGGTGATGAAGCTGTTTGTTTAGATTCGACGTTAGTTACTGAAACATTAGATAAAGAAGCTTGGGTATTAATTTTTTTTTTCTAACTCAACTATTTGTATTTGTAAATTAGATTTCAAATCATTTTATTGTTGTTCTATTTTATTTTCAAAATTGTTTTGTTTTTCTTCTAATTTATCTATTTTGCTAATGATTTGACTTATCTCTAACTGAAAACTTTTGTGAATTTGGGATAAACCATCTATGATTTGTACCTCTATTTTTTTATGCCTCTCCTTTTCCTCTTCCTCTTCTTGCCTACGCTTCTCATTTTCCGCTTTCTCTTCTTGTCTACGCTTCTCTTCATCTTCTTTCATTTTTAAAAACCATGCAGGGGGTCCGGACGTATCCATTTCTTTGTCAAACTCAGTGGATCTTGTATTTACCATTAACAACTGCTAAATATTTCTCTATCCCACCGCTGTCACCAATGTTACACTTCTTGAAAATTAACTTTATTCAACACCAACAATATTACAATCTTTTTAACTAACTGACAACTATATAATTATATATTTTCTGACGTTCCAAACTTCTTTTTTTGTCAATGGACTTTTCCTATGTGGGATAAATCTTTCGTAACAATATTGAAGAAATCAAGCTCAAGCTTGTGATTAAATTTTAGATTTGGTTGTTTAAAACTTTTTTGTTCCATAAATATTTGTTTTCAGATTTTTTTAATAAAAATTTAGTTTCAAGAAAGATGTGTGTTTTTTCGCATTCATATATCGTTTTTTCTGTTGCAAAATCGGCTATCTCTAAGTGTTTGAAGCAAAAAAAGAAATCTCCAAACTTAAATTGTTAATTACTTAAAATTTAATGAAATTATTAGATTAATTTTGTGAATAACTAAAGCCAAAGTACAAATAAATATAAACAAAAAAATAGAACGTTAAAATTTTATTAAAAAATTCTATTTCCTGCAAAATTTGTCTAAAAAAGTGGAGATTGCTGGTTTTGCTTCTAGACCTCTCACATATACAACACACAATACATCGGGTTTGGCGTAAATTACACTATTTTTCAATTAGAAATAAAATATTTGCAAAAGTTTTTACATACACTAACTTACTAACTACATGTTGATACATTTTCTGTTTTTATAACGCAGGATTTATTTCTTGTTTACAACGGCAATCTTGTTTTTTCTGTTACAAAATCGGCAATCTCTAAGTGTTTGAAGCAAAACCAGAAATCTCCAAACGTAAATTGTTAATTACTTAAAATTTAATGAAATAATTAGGTTAATTTTGTGAATAACTATAGCCAATGTACAAATAAATATAAACAAAAAAATTAAACGTTAAAATTTTATTAAAAAATTCTATTTCCTGAAAAATTTGTCTAAAAAAATGGAGATTGCTGGTTTTGCTTCTAGGCCCCTCACATATACAACACACAATACATCGTGTTTGGCGTAAATTACACTATTTTTCAATTAGAAATAAAGTTTTTGCAAAAGTTTTTACATACACTAACTTACTAACTACATGTTGATACATTTTCTATTTTTATAACGCAGGATTTATTTCTTGTTTACAACGGTATTAAAGGTGACATATATATGTCAAAAATTTACATTTCTATCAATCATTAACGAAACATTTGAAACTCACTAACGCATTATATTAATCTATATACAAAAAACAGTTATTTTTCCGCCGTGTTGCATATATAATTTTCATATTCAATGTAATTTAAATAATCAAACACGAACGTTTTCGTTTCACGTTCGGCATATGATTTTCTTGCATATAATTAGATATCGTAAATATAAAAATCGTATAAATTATTAATTAGAGAAACTCGGAAAATGCGATTTTAATATGCATTTGCATGAAAAGTTTTATTTCTACAGCATTTTTTTAATAGGTTACACTAGGTTAATTAAATGTGTAGTTGAATCCATCACATAATTATTTTCTGCAGTATTTAATTGTATTTAGGATCTCTTGTGACTTACCCTTTCAGTGGACGCAGTTTAATTTTGGGTATCAGTAGTAGCACTCGGTCTACTAGACCGGTCATAGAATATTCCCCTGGATGCATTTTCTTTAAATTTTTATAAAATAATCTTTGGGTAGCTGGTAGGAACTCCTTTGGATAGTCCTTTGGAAGTCCACAATGGCAGCCACGGCGGAGATGAATATCTTCGGTACGGTGTGGATGGCGGAAGTGCCAATCCCTTGATTTTAGGAGTTGTATAAAATCACTCACCAACCCGTCTAAAAAGCGTGGTGTTTTACGGCTAAAAAACCTTTTAAGAGGAATATGGCGATATCTGAAACAAAAGGAATGGGTCCCCAGATGTGTAGACCATACAATAATGACAAATCCCACTCCTTTGGAAAAAAGGACAGCTTCATGGAATCTGGAAGAAGCAAGAAATCGCCAAAAACCACACGATTGAACATCGCAACTCGAAATATAAGCTCATTAAGCCAAGATGAAAAAGTCTACGAACTCAAAGAAGACATCAAGGACTTAAAATGGGACATGAATTGGAGAGATGGCAAAAAACATAATAAAATTAAACCGGAATATTGTTACAGCCATTGCAAATTGGATTTACATGTTAAAAATAAAGATACTTTTTACAAATCGAACAAAAATATTTCATTTATCGATTATTTTTCCATCCACAGTCACCACAGCTCCCAATTGCTCCCGGAGTTCTTTGAACTGGTACGACATCTTCATCCAAATGACAGATCTCCTTTAGTAAAATCCTTATTGTCTTGAGTATATCGACATTTTGGCTTCGATTCTTCTGGTGGTAGTACATCAGTTGTAACTTTTTCGGGGTGATTTTTACCCACATTCCCAGAATCTCCTTTATATCTCTTGTAGAGAATTTTTCGTTGAACCAACGTCTGCTGCTGCGAATGTAGCTCGTCTTACTCCTCGGTTGTCAGCTCCTGAGACTGTTCCTCGACAAGTCCTTTCACATCTCTTTCATCCACCTCCAGACCCATGGATTTTCCAAGAGAAACAATCTCATCTACCACTGACACTTCGGATTCCAGTCTTTCGCAGTCCCTTCCATCTACAACCTCAGGCCACAGCTTCTTCCATACAGAGGTTAAGGTCCTTGTTGTAACACCTAGCCAGGCTTGCTCAATAATTCTTAGGCATATTACTCTGTTAAAGTGGTCCTTCCAGAACTCTCGAAGGGTTCGCCTTAAAGCATCGCCGAAAAATGTGCTTGGTATACAACTTCTGAAAATTAGAAATCACTTGCTGATCCATGGGCTGCAAGATAGGAGTGGTGTTGGCTGGTAGGTAGAGAATCTTTATAAATTTGAACTCTTGAAGTAGATCATCTTCTTAGAGATTTGGTGGGTGAGAAGAGGCATTATCGAGGACAACAAGGATGTGCATGGGTAGGTTGTTTTGCTGTAGATATTTTTTAACAGAAGGGACAAACACCAGGTTTATCCTGTATTTTGATGTAAACTTCAGCTGCTTTCACATCCGAACTTGCTGCCTCGCCATGCCTGACGACGAAGTGAATGCCGGTCCTTTTTCTAAAGTTGTCAAACCAGTCCAACTGGCTTTAAATGAGTCTTCCGATTCACCATTTGTGGAAGTGTGTGTAATCTGCTTCAGCAAATCTTCGTAAATCGCTCGTGCCTTCTCACATATGATGCTTTATGTTAAGGTTCCTCCTTGAAGCTGCTTCTCTGTCACCCACACCATTAATAGATTCTTCATCTTTTTATAGAGAGAAGTCCGGAGTTTAGATAGCTGTCATTATACCCTGCTTCTCTGTCACCCACACCATTAATAGATTCTTCATCTTTTTATAGAGAGAAGTCCGGAGTTTAGATAGCTGTCATTATACCATTTTTATCACCATCTTCCGTTTAAGTAGAGTATATATCATTGATGTGGTACGTCCTTACATTCTCGCTAAGTCAGTTATTGGTACAGCTCGTACAGCAACGTACAGCTTGCTCATCTTTTTCATTCATTTCACGTTTCAGTTCAATAGACATCATCTTCTTCTTCGAACTCATGATTCTAAAAACAAATGTTATATTGTTATGTACAAAAAGCACAAAACGCGAACCCAACTTATCAATAATACTTCGAAAATGAGGGAAAGAAACAAAGCAGACAGAGTGAAGTCTATAGTAAAAATGTACACAGTGTAAATTACACCGACATCGAGAGTGAAATAAGGTTAGTATTAGAATCCGAATTTTTGTCGGATTTAACTTCCAATCACCATTTAATTTGTCGGTCCAAGTAATAGTCACGTACAGATCCGTAAAATAATCTTTATGGCGAGGCTGTAAAGATCTATTATTAGTAAAACTACCTTTTATTTACAAAGCAAATTAGAAGTAGTCAAATGAGAGGTATGAATTTGAATAAAAACCGATTCCTCGTATCTCAAATCTTGCTCTCGTTTCAAAGCAAAATATCGCTCGCTCCGCGGCTCGTATCTCAAAACACTCGTATTGTTACGATAAATATTATCGCATATAAAACTGTAAATATATTATAACTAATTCTTTTCTATTCTAGTTATTTCGGCGCTCAGTTGAAAGACCTGTTTACCTGAATTCTGATGAGTCACCCACGACTTGAAATTTCCAGAAGCAGGCCGAATAAAACCAGTATGAGCGACCTTCTGGGCTCTTCGATCGGGAATCGCGGCGATTCCGGAATTAACGGCATTTTATATTTGAAGAGGAATTTTGTTGTAAACAGGACAGTTAGTTTTTGAACATCGCGTTATTACACATTGGTGTAATATAAATTAATTATATTGTACAAATAAAGAATTTAAATAAACTTTTAAGTGTTATGAGTGTAGAACCTTCAATATTAAATAAAAACAATAAATTAGATTTAATAAAAACATAACAGTATATTAAGAGCGTAGGCGCAAAATTTCGGGCCAATGCTTTTTAACTGCATTCTTTTTTTTTTCGAATCCTGAGAAAACTAAAAAATATTTTTGAAAAATTTAAACGCAGAATGAAAGAATACATTATTACCGAGTGCCGAAAGTCCCTGAAAACTTCTATAATGTTTATTTTAATAAGTTACAGGGGTGAAAAAAAGAGAAAATTTAGTATGATTTTGAATTTTAAATATCTCATTCAAAAAAACTTTTTGTTTATTCTAAGTGACTTTTGGCCCTCTGTAATAATGTAATCTTTCATTCTGCGTTTAAATTTTTCAAAAATATTTGTTAGTTTTCTCAGGATTGGAAAAAAATGAATGCATTTAAAAAGCATTGGCCCGAAATTTTGCGCCTACGCTCTTAAAGCGCTCTTATGTCGAGTTACCACTGTATATATATATGAGTCCACACTTTAGACACATAGCTCATATCTGATTACTCCATATCTCTAACCACTGAGATATTTTTATCCCGCCAGAACCAGTGCCGGATTTAGTTCATGGACCGCCGGGGGCTAAGTCATACTATACCGCCACTGAAAGAGAAAGAAATCACGTTATCCTCTGAAAGGGGTACAGAAAATAAAAATGAGAAAGTGATGGCAAGATCTTCATAAGCTTTTCCTCTAGATTTCAGATTATTTGCTAAACAATCAATTGTTTTATACAGAACTTGAGTTCTAATCTTATTTTGCGGTGTAAGGATCTCTTTTGTACCTGCTTCGTCAAACTGTAATTTTCTTTTGCGACTTATAATTTCTTTGCTGTATTCCGTTTGTTGTGATAAGAGCTGTCCCTTTTGTTCAAATAAATTACATTTATCATGAAGAGACTCGTAAAAATGTTGTAATGAGCTATACAAAGACGAACATGTATGTAAGTCCATATTTGCGCTTTGTAAATATTTACTCGCTAGATCAGTTCTTTCCAGTATTTCGAACCAAAAGGCAACATAAATACCAAATTCTAACGTAGCCATTTTTTCGTGTAAATTGTTTGCTCGACACCCAACTGGCATCTTCTTGTCGTCATTAGAGGATAACTCTAAAAGTGCTTGCTTTATATCTTGATAGCATAAATTAAGAGCTTTTAATGCATTAAATCGTCCTGACCATCGAGTCACATTATCTCTTTTTGGAACAAATGTTGTATGGCCACAATTTTTCAATAGATCAGTGAGTCGTTTCCATCTGTAAGTTGAAGCTGAGAAAAACAAATTTCTTCAGCAACAAAAAAAAAGTACTTTCCATAGTGCATTCTGTTGCATAATCAAATTTAGTGGAATGGGCTGCACATGGTACGTATTTTGCCAAACTATTTCTAGATTTTATTCGGGCTTGAAGACCGCTATAAACGGCAGACATGTTATTCGCATTGTCATCTGCAGTCATCGATATTTATATTCAGGTCGGACAAAATTTTTACAATGCTACCGAAGATATGGAAATATCTTTGGCTTTGTGGTCAGTTTTGTCTAAAAACTGTATGAACCTCTCGACAGGTGTTTCGGTGTCCGAGAAATACCTAATAATGAATGTCAGTACGTGTTATATTAGGCGTAGAGTTAACACTGATTGAATAATATTTGCCACAATGAATTTGTTTTACAATTTCTTCTAATATGTGGTTCGAAAGCACCTGCAAATATTTAAAACAAATCGTTTTTGATAAATAAAATACTGAACCACAGCCTTTTGAAGCATATTTTCTTTTAAACGAGGATCATATTCCGCCAACAACTCTAGTTAATAAAGGTAGTTGCCACTGCTAGTAGAACCAAAATTTTCGGTTCCTCTAAAAGGTAGTCCCCTACTAGCTACGAATTTTATGACAATAACGACTCTTTGTAATATGTTTTGCCAATATGTGGTCTCATATTTAATCTGTTGCCACAGAGAATCATCGATCTTCCTCATACCCAATGAATTTCTTGAAAAGATGTTCTAAATGAACGACTGACCTTTCGTGACTGTCACATTTTTCTTTAGCCTTTTTTCAGTCGTCAAATCCAGTAAAAAAGGAAAAAGTACAATTTCCACTTGAAAGGAGTCGACAATATAAGCAAAATAAAGAGCCTGTACTTTTGGAATAAACTAACTACTCACGCCGAATTTTTTCACCATTCTTTAAAACTTTATAGAATAATGATTTAGTGCAGTACCTGTTTTGTTTTCCTATTTTTCTTTTTGAAGATTCAAAGAGTTAAGATCCTGTGTTTTGAATTCTTTCAGCACTTCGTCTACACAATTTGGACAGAATTTTGGATCTTGTAAATCAACTTGATTAACACCACTTTCGACTAGAATTTGACGTTCAGGAGAACTCTTTTTAGGATGTAAAATCTTGGGTTTTTTTAATACTACATTTAATTTTTGCTGTTTATCTAACTTTTGTCGTTTCCAAAATGCACCTCCTTCCTTGCCGCTCATTTTTTCGAAACGTCACGAAAACACTTCACTAATAAATAAGTAAAATTTGAGACTAGTCTCGAAAACTGCGCTAACACGACTGACCACTGACGACATGGCGTGTTGGAGCCGGACACGCTGCCGTCAGGCGCAGTGGCGCTAGCCGATTTCTCGGACACATGAAACGAGTTTTTGTGCGACCTGCTACCGCAGGCACGGATCTTATCGGTAACGAGTCGAAGTTTTATTACCATGATATTTCAGAAAATCAACGCCATAAATTTGAAATATCCACATATAGAATTAAAACGTACTGGGAGCGACGTACCGCCTCTCAAAATTTACCGCCTGGGGCTAATAGTCCCATAGCCCCCCCTTAATCCGGCACTGGCCAGAACTGATTAAGACAGCCTACAAGGGCACACTGAGTGGAAAAATCGTATTTTTTTTTTTATTTTTTTGCGATTTTTTGCCTTTAATGAAGTATATTATAGATATTGAAATACAACCTAGACAAGTAAGTGTATTTTGTTAATTTTGTCATTTACTATTAGACTCACTAGAAATTTTATCGTACAAACTAACAGAGTCTACATAAACATAAGATTACAATTTTAATAAGCATTCCCGTTGGATCCAATTACTTACAACTACACAGCTAACAAATGCCGATAAACGAGGAAAAAAATTGAGTTTGAAACAGCCCGTTAAAAATTAGACAGTTCGATATGTTTAATTGCTACGTAAAAATTACTTTTAACGGTGCGGAATCAGTGATTGTTTATAATATATTCTGCTTCTTCTTCGATATTAATCAGAGCAGCCAACAAGATCGACATTTACCATAACGTTACTATTCAGTTAGGTTCTGAGTGGCTTAGTGTCTAGTTTAGTGGGCAGTTGTGGGCACTAGCTGGTTAGTAAATTGGTCTTTTGTTGTATTTTTTTATATACTTCAGTGTTTGTATTTAACTTTAGCACGAGTTATATTTTTTTTATTAAGAAATCAAGAGGATCACTAAATATTATCAAACTAAAAATTTGCATTTCGAAATGATTTAAAATACAAAATTATATATTATAGAGTTGCTAAACACCACTACAGTAGTTCATCATCATCCTCGTAATTGATACTGATTTTATTGTCGGTTTGCAATCCTTTTATTTTTACATTTATTTTCCCATTGCTTTATTATCATGATTTTTATGCCATCTGCCTTCTAGTTCTTGGTATCTCTTGGCATCTTCGTTAGATTGAGGCCCATCTTGTACTTTTTTTGACCATATTGTCTGTCAGTCTTCTGATGATATGTCCTATCCATTCCAAACGTTGTGATTTAGTTACTATATATAACTATTTTTCTTTTTAACATTCTTTCTCCGTATGGGAGGATTTAAGGTCCTAGAATTGTTCTTATCATTTTCCATTCAAGTTTCTCAACTTCACTTCTTGTTTTTTGTTCATTGATTGATTCTATCGCATGTGTTATTTTTCCTTTTAACTTAGCTTTCTGGTCTTGGTGTTTTTTCTGTGTTTAATTTTTTAGGTGTTAATATTCATTCTATAAATTTCTTCTTCTACTTCTTTACATTTCTTGACACTTTTGTACAAAACCATGGAGTTCTTGGCCTTGTAAACGATTTATTTTCATTTATATTTCTTTTACCAAGAACTTTATTGGCCGAGGTTAAGATATTAGACTTGATTTTTGCCCAGCTTTCTTAGACTCCACAAACTACAAATTCACGACTCTACTACGACTCCACACACTTCTACAAATTTTATGAATTTGTACTGATTAATTACTATTACTTATTCTGATTCATTTATTTTTTCTTCTCTATGTTTTATCAGTTCATATAGAATATTATCTTCACATACTGCTTTGTCATTGTTTGTCTATTGTGTTGATATTGTCACTTCTTCCTAGGTTAGACACTTTATTTCTTACTTCTTTTTCTTGTCTCCCCTTTTTTCTCTTTCATAACTTTTGCTGCGTTTTTCCTCATTTTTTTCTATATTTTCATATTTCTTTAATTTGTTTCGGTTTTTAGTCTGTTATCCTCTTCCCTTCTCTGTTATCTTCTACTTGTTCTTTATTTCCCCCATTATATCCATTGACGTCTCATCTTCGGTTCTTAATTTTGATAGAACTTTTTAAAATCATTATCCATCCCTGACCTACCTATATCTTCTGCTATCTTCTCTATCCATATACAGTACTGTGCGAACTTTGGAATCATATCAATAAATGAAAAAACAGTTTAATTAGAAAAAAAATTATATTTTGACAAAACTATAAAGGTAAACTTACATAATTTAATAGGAAATATATCCTCCTTTGGCTGCAATTACTGCTTTTATCCGTTTTGGCATAGAATCTACGAGCTTCTGACAGTTCCCAGATATCGTTTCATCTCGAAACCAAACCTGAATAACCGCTTCTATCATTATTATGTTTGTAGTACAGTCGATTTCGCGCAGTCTAGCTTTGGCCATAAATTTTCAATGGGGAACTACAGGGCCATCTAAAACATTAATCTTCTTATTTTTGAAAAATTACATCATTAAACTTTGCTTTAACTTGTGACATGAAGCCCTGTTGAAGAATCGCTCCTCCTTGGGACTGACATTTTGTCCAAACTCTGTTCCAACATCGATTTGTATTTTTGACTGTTCATCATGGCTTGGATTGGTGCCAAAGATCTAACCTCCATGTATGAAAACATTACCAAAATATTTTTTTGACTAAATGTTTTACGGTTTGATCAATATGAAATGTGTAAGGTTTTCATTGTAAGAATTCCTGACGAATTTCGACCGCCGGCTCCGTCCCTGAACTATAAAGTAAATTTCATCTGTAAATAGGATTGATTGGTATTCTTTGATTTTTCTCTTTTTACCATCCGTTTGTTTTAGGACTATATTTGAATCATTCCATTGAACCCTATGTTCATTATCCCATGCGTGTTTACATATTTGAGATCTATCAAATTCTTTATTTTTAATATAAGATTGATGTTCACTTATTCTAACATTTAATGGCCTTGATGTTTCACCTAACTAAAACTGATCACATTCACAAAGTATTTTATAAATACAATTCTTTGTCCTTTCTTGTTCATTGTTAGGTTTGGTTTTAGACAAAATAGATCTTAATGTGTTTGTTGTTTTGAATGTTGTTGAAATGTTGAAATTATTTCGTTTCCTTTTAAGTTTTTCTGATAATCCTTTTATGCATGGTATTGTTATTTTCCTCGTATTATTACTTGTGTATGCTGTAGGATCTCGTTCTAAGTTGTTCTGTTCTATTCGGTCGATTGTTAAAAATTCCTTATTTATAAACGATCAAGGATAATCATTTTTTAATAAAACAGATGTTAACAAATGTTTTTCCTCCAAGAACGAATTTTCGTTAGAACAAGCAATTTTGGCGCTATCGTATAAGGATTTAATGATTCCGTTTTTAATATTAATATTGTGATTTGATTTGAAATTTAAATATCTGTTGGTGTGTGTTGGTTTTCTATACACCTGAGTCTCATATCCAGTATCGTTCTTAGAGACTAAAACATTCAGGAAAGGTAGTGTGTTATTCTATTCCTTTTCTGTGGTAAATGTTATTGTCTCTTCTTTATCGTTTATATTATTCAGCTATATGTCCAAAAACTCTGATCCATAAGGTCATATTGAGAATACATCATCTACATATCTCGATCATACCGTAGGTTTTAAATTTTGTTAAATTTTGTTTAAAAATCTTCTACAAATATATCGGCTAATAATGGAGATAAACTAGAGCCCATTGCCAGACCAAAATTTTGTTTATAGAATTCATTATTTAGTTGAAAATATGTATCAGTTACATAATGTTAATAACTCCATTATAGCTGATATGTTTAGTCTTGTTTTAGTTGCCAATGTATCATCACTCTCTAATTTTGTTTTATCTAAAATCTTATCTAATGGCACATTCGTAAATAAACTATTTATGTCAAAACTTACCAAAGTATTATTTGAATTAAATTCAATATTTGATAATTTATTTAAAAAATGTTGTGTATTTTTTATAAATGTGTCATTTTTATTTGCAAATGATTGTATAATATTTAATAAAAATTTTGTCAGTTCACTACAAGGAGAAGTCATGGTACTACAAATGGGTCTAAGTGGTATATTCGTTTTATAAACTTTCGGTACTCCATAAAAATGAGGGCTCTTACTGTAATGAGGTGTAATTAATCTCTGATAACTTGTTAAATAATCTTTAAACTTGAATAAAGTTCTATATTATTCTGTTTTCCAAAGGCTTTGTTGGATCCTTTGTTAATTTTGTATAAGGTCCGTTTATTATTAGATCTTTAATTTTGTGTTCATATTGAATGTTATCCATTATCCCAGTTGCATTCCCCTTGTCTGCTGGTAGGATGATTATGGAGTCGTCATTTTTTAAAGTTCTTATAGCCTTTAGTTCCTCTTTGCTTATGGTTTGTTCAATTTTAATAGCCTTTTCCAATTCATATTCTTCCCAAAATTTTGAGGCAGTGAAAAAATATACACGATATCCTATTTCAAGAAATGTATGTTTGCTTTCCCACGCATTTATTAATCACTTTGTAGAATTCGGTACATTTTCCAAGCATGAAGCACATCATTGCCTATATTTTTCTAAATAACTTTTCTATAATCTGTACCATAATGAATTATCGATCAATGTTGCACCAAAGACTCACCCTGTATGTAAAATATAAAAAAACTTTTTTTATTTTAAAGAGCTATTTTAAATATCTCGAAAAATGTGTGACGACGATGTTACCGCCCTTGTCGTGGACAACGGTTCCGGCATGTGTAAAGCTGGCTTTGCGGGAGATGACGCACCACGTGCCGTGTTTGCCAGTGTCGTAGGCAGACCACGATATAAGGTAACTATACTAGATTTTTTTGCTATTCTACAACTTCCATTGCACGCATTGGACTCATTCTCTTTAAACACTTACTATAAGAACTGGTTGTTAAATATTTATTAATTAAAGGAGAAGCTACAGTAATTACTATTTAAATGGGAATAAGCTACAATTAAAGGTTAAAGTACGTTTATTAAAAATTTATTGAGAAGCTACACTTTTAGTATTTATTTAATTTATTCATCAAAATGGGCTTAAACTCAAACAAAAGTATTATGACTGAATGGGTATTTCCAATACCTTTCAAACAAGTTATCACTTGCCATTAGGCAAGGCCCCATTAAAAATTATCTGTTACAGTGGCGCTGTAACGTCATCTGTCACTATTACGTCACCTGTTATGACTAGTAGATTGTTATGAACAATAACCGTTCAAAAGACACGAGAGGGAACGAACTTTTGACTAGCACTGTATATTAAATAAAAAACTTGACAGTTACCTGGATAATTTCTGGATTTCTGTATTTCTGGATAAGTTTTCAAAGTGTTCTTTTTACTTATTTTTACTATAAAATCTCTTCTTAACCCAGATATTACTGAAACTTTTATTGTTAACATTTTGAATTAATTTCGAATTTTCATGGAAATTATAGCATATGGAACCAAAAAACACAATCATATATTTTTTTATGACGATACCTGTCAAGTTTTGACATGTTCTTTTAAAAGGACGGTAGTAATATACGGTACCAGATATCATATATATTTTATTAGTATCAATTTACAAAGAATGAAAGGATTTAAAACAAAATTTTGGATGTAAAGGTATTTTGCACTTTTCACACAAAAACTGGACTTTTTTGTGACAATATCCACATCGCGATTGCTTTTCTTGATAAAGAACCAAGTGGTTAATACCGTCATATCTTGAATTGGCTACCGAATTCGAATTCCGCTTAGAAGGTCCGCGTTTTGTTTCATTTTTAAAAGTTTCCAAAATATTAGTTGCAATAGATCTTCTAAATTCAAGTTGATCCAGTTTACCGTCTTGAGTTTTGTGAATCTGCCACGCATTTTGAATAGCCATATCAACGCAATGAGCAAAAAGGGGAAAATACCATTTCTTTCCTCTTATGGACACTCGATATAAACTGATGTTCTGGTCACTGCGATCAACGCCACCCATGAAGTTATTGTATATTCTAACAATATTTGGTTGAGGAACTTGAATATGTTTTTTCTCTGCTTGTGAAAATCTCTTTACAGAGAAGCAAGGCATTACTGGTACAAAATTGGAAGCAATAGAAACGATATTATTATCATGCCAGCGGCAAACCACTATTCCTGTATTTTTATCAAGACGATACTCGTATTTACCACGTTCAGTTTTTTTCATAATAGATGAACAGTGTAAAGGGCATTTCATGGTGCGATTTTCCCTTACAGTGCCTGTACCAAATATGCCTCTTTGTTTTAGCTCATGCACTAAATGAATAGAAGTAAAATAATTATCAAAAATAAGATGGAATCGCCTTTGAGGCCATACTTCATTCAATCTGTCTGCATAGGATAGAACTACTGATGCACCCAATCCAAGGACTTTATATTGTTCAGGTATTGTAGTGGAATTACCTTGGTAAGGAGAAAACCAAACTATGTATCCCAGACGAAGGGCTCCTACCCACATTTTGTACCCCCAACGGATTGGTTTTCCCCTGATGAATTGTTTTGTGGGATGGCGACCAAAATACGGAACCATTGCCTCATCTATGCTGTGATGTTGTTCTAAAGGGGAAAATTGTATAAATTTTTTGTTTATTACGTCGAACAGGGGTCGCATCTTGGCAAATCTATCAAATTTATCTAATGACAAGTTATTGCAAACATGCAAAACTTTCATTATGTGGGAAAATCTATCCCTAGATATAGCAGCTACCACCATTGCGTTGTGCGAATCGTCACGATTTTCCCAGTACATGTACCTTTTCGGCACAACCACATAACCACTCAATACAAGAACGCCTATAAAACATCGAATCTCATTTTGAGTAATGTCGTTCAAAAGATTGCTTTGTCCTGCGTAGATGTTAGTGTATTCGGTAACCAAATTGATGACTTCATCATCAATAAATAAATTGAAAATTTCCATCGGCGACTGAGTCATTTTCGGTCCAAATTGAGTTTTCCAGGAGGTACAATCAGGGTGTTGATACAAGTCTCCTTGAATCCAGTGTGCAGATATTCTCTTCTCTAATTGATGGGGCAGCTTTTCCTTGGAAAGAAACAAAGCCAATGGTATATTGTCATCATCCGAATCTTCTTCTGGTAGGCTAAAATTCACAGAATCTTGTGGTAATTCAGTCGCGTTGTCAAAAACAAGTTCTACATCGTTTCTCAACTGACTACCCGGTAAATTATTTATTGTAGTTAGTTCTTCATCGCCGGAGTCGCAATCGGTGACATCATCATTGGCATTTTCTGGGGGAAATATGATCAAACCATCTGGAGGGACTGGGATTTCATCAGAATCAAGCTCTTCTAATAGCTCATGCAATTTGAGAGGCCTCCTGAAACAATACGCACGTTGGTAGTACTAATTACTACCGTCCTTTTAAAAGAACAAAATGAAATCCCAAGCGGCGAGCCTTTGAAACAACGTGACAACTATTCGAGCCAAGAATATACGTACATAAGTCCCTATTATACAATAATCCACATGCCAATGCCGTGAAGTAACAGTTTTTTAATTCTAGACTTACCTCCAATTATAAGCATCCATTTTGTAGTCCAAAACCTGGCAATTTACACAGATAACCTCACAATTATTACAGCATGTGCGCGCACTAAAATCGTTAAAACTTGTCGAATGCTGGCTCTTGAAAACACTCCATCTAGAGCCATCTATCAGTTGGTAGCTGTACTAACCTAAATTACGCATAATTTACACTGCCTTTTAAAAGGACGGTAGTAATATCTGGGTTAACCAATAATTTCCAATGATAATTGGAGGAAAATAAAACATAAAAATCATCAATTAAAACAATTCTGATCATATTAACAACTTTGTTTAGGGTGTAATGGTTGGTATGGGGCAAAAAGACTCATACGTCGGAGACGAAGCTCAAACAAAACGCGGTGTCCTTACAGTCAAATACCCCATCGAACACGGCATCATCAGCAACTGGGACGACATGGAAAAAATTTGGCATCACACCTTCTACAACGAACTTAGAATCTCTCCAGAAAACCACCCCGTCCTGCTCACCGAAGCGCCGTTAAATCCAAAGATCAATCGCGAGAAAATGACCCAAATAATGTTCGAAACGTTTAATTGTCCGGCCATGTACGTTGCTATACAGGCTGTCCTGTCTTTATACGCTAGCGGGAGGACAACGGGTATCGTTATGGATTCGGGGGATGGAGTGTCTCATACAGTTCCTATATATGAAGGTAAACCAACGTAATTGTATCTTATTTCAAAGTTTTATCTGTTCATGTAAGACATATTAGCCAATTTATTTTCCAGATTTTATACTAGTCGACTTTTCTTTTACTTTTGTCATGTTTACGACAGTTATAATCAAATTCTACTAACTTATACGTGAAAATGATTTCAGGTTATGCCCTACCACATGCTATCCTGCGTATGGATCTGGCTGGAAGAGATCTCACAGACTATCTAATGAAACTTCTCACGGAACGTGGTTATAGCTTTACAACTTCAGCAGAACGAGAAATTATCAGAGATCTTAAGGAAAAAATTTGCTATGTAGCGCTGGACTTCGACCAAGATCTAGCGATCGCTCAAAATACTACTTGCTTGGAAAAATCGTACGAACTGCCCGACGGGCAGATCATTACGCTGGGAAATGAACGGTTCAGATGTCCGGAAGCTATGTTTCAGCCATCTCTAATTGGTAAGTTTCTTTTTAGGAATTGACTTATAGAACGTTACAGAGAAGGACACTGAAATGTTACAAAAAAAGTTAAAAAAATAAATAAATGGAAGTAATAACAATAAGAGATCTGGCACAGAAAGTTTGTAAATTCACGAGTACTCACGTGTATAATGGAGAAAACAAAAAAAATATTTTTGCAAATTATATAGTCTATGTAAACTGGATCCAAATGGATGAATGTAGCTGAAAGGCAAGAATAAAGTTTGATTGAACTGAATCTAAATCAGTCTCTTAAAATTTTCAACCATTATACACGCTTTCTTCCCGCACAAAAGACCGATTTGCATAAAAATTTGGGATTTAGTTCAACTTATCCTCTACTTCAAAATCTTTATTGGACCGACGGCCGTTTTTAATTTTTTACGTGCATTTTGGCAATAGCTGCTCCTTATTACCAAAACCTATATAAAAAAAAGCTTTAAAAGAGTGAAATTTGGTTCAGATGAATTGAATAATGATTTTTTGGTGCTCTAAGTAAAATTTTTAAATATTGCAATCCTTGAAAATTCATTTTTAAGGGTCATAAGTAATCCCTCATTACCAAAATAAAAATAATAAAATTTTCCACCCCCGAGATGGGGTGGCAACAGCCCCCATGATTAAGACGCCTTTCGGCATCATATAGATTTTGATCCTTGGACTAACTACTACTTATTCTTAAATTTTTAAGTGAATAGATCTTTTCTGAAAAAAATGCGAGGTGAAAACCTTCGTTTTCTGGGCTACTCCTCTGATTTTTTATATCCTATTTTGTTTTTTCTTCGGATTGCCGAATATAGGCCTTAGAGGTAATAACAACTCTCAAAATTTTTAACAATATTATCAACTGACTGTACATAAGGAATTGGTCTTTTCTCAAAAACACTGTTTTTTACAAAAATAAATTAAAAATCTTCGCTGTTATTGCTCTAAATAACCACTGTATAATGACAAATATTTAGTGACGGGGCAACGGCGGTTCGTGGAAAGTCGACGGCGAGCAGTGTTGCCATTTATAGCGTGCATATCTAATTTAAAACTTAACGTACTGTATAAAAAAACTAACTTTCATTCACCCAACTAACGAAATTAAGTATTTTTTGCCATTATTTAGGTATGGAAATCCCGGGCATAGCAGAGACTACATATCTATCCATCATGCGATCCGATATGGACATCAGGAAGGATCTGTACGCCAATACAGTACTCTCAGGAGGTAGTACTATGTTTGTGGGTATTGCAGATAGAATACAAAAAGAAATAGCTGCACTGGCACCAGCTTCCATGAAAATCAAAATAATCGCACCTCCGGAGAGGAAATATTCCGTATGGATAGGTGAGAAAATGGATGTTTTATATAAATATTATAGGTCTTAATGGTCTTTCATGATTTATCGGCGTTTTTCGATGGTTTTTCATGTTTAGCTTGTTTCTAATGTTTTTTAATATTTCCCATTTATTCATGTCTCTTTCTTCATTTCTATTTGGTTCCTAATTTTTTTCTGCATATATATCTCGTTATCTTTGTTCTTTTTTCTCTTTGTATCCATCACTTTCTTTTTTGTCCAATGATTCATTTGAGTCTCGTTATTTTTGTTCTCATTCCAAGATTTTGTTTTTTTTATGAGCCATTTCTTAATGTACGATTTAATATAGATCACTCAAAGTTCTAAAGCATTTTCAGAGCCACTATCATCATCATTCTGGCTTTACAAACCTGCTTGGTTCCTAGCCTCCTCACGTATTCCCATATTTCTCAGGTCTTCGTCGATGATATCAAGGAACCTTATTTTGGGCCTTTCTCTTCTTCTCTGGGCAATGGGTCTATCAAGGAGCATTTTTCTAGCTGGGTCATTTTGTTCCATCCACATTACATGCCCTGTCCACCTCAGACGTCCTATCTTATATATTTGACGATATCTGGTTCCTTCTTCTTCTTCTTTTTATATAGACATGACTCTGTCTGTTTTTCAATGTGCCTCCAGTAAGTTGTCATTCCATCGTTTGCGTGGTCTTTCTACTGATCGTCTTTACTACTGTATTCGTTGTCATTAGTCTTATATGATCGTTCCATTCTACTCTTCTATTTATTACCTAGTTTTTGATGTTCTCCACCTTGCATCTATGTCGTATATCTGTACTTCTAGCTTTGTCCCATAGTGTCTTACCATTAATTTTTCATCTCTGCTGTTTCTAACATCCTTTTTGTTCTCTCTGTGTCAGGTCTTGTTTCTGCCTTGTTTACTCTTGCTCTTGTTTACGATATCTGCTTCCTGGTTAAAGTATTCCACCCATTTATTTAATACATTGTCTTGTGGTTGCCTTGAATTCATGTCTGTTGATGTTAACTGTCTCATAGAATGCTTTGAATTCTTTCTCTCTATTGAGATTTTACAAGTACAGTTGTTCTAGATCGTCGAGTAAGCATCTTTCTGTAGGCTTCTATTTTTTCTTTTTTTGCATTCTTGCATTCATCGCCAAACTATTTCATCTTTCGCTGCTGCTTCAATGTCTTCCTTTATTCTGGTCCAGTAGGAGTTTATATCTGTCTGGCCTTCTTCATTTACATTTTGATTCCTTAGTCTGTTGGTGACATTTTCCGAATACCGTTCTACAATTGTCGCATCTCTCAACTTTTGCATATTCCATTTTTTTCTATCCATTTTATTTTCTTTGTAGGTATTTGAAATTCTAGTCCCTTATTGTTGAGATCTCTAGGCAATGATATGTGTCTATGTTTGCGCCTTTATAACTTTTCCAGTTTGTTACGTCTGTTCCATAACTTGAATCTATTAAAATGTGATCAATCTGACTAGTTGTTCTCGGAGCCACTATACCAATTCCAAAAACACCAAATAGCGATGTACATGATATGAATCCTATTTTTTATGTTAGATTCTTAGTTATATATTAGTTACTGGTACTTTTTCTTGTAATGCAGCCAATTAAATACTTACTGGCGATAATTCTGTTAAAGTTTCTGTTAAATTTTCATCGTTTTTTTGTGTACATTTTTCTATTGTTTAAAAAATTTGTAGTATAAAATCATATGATATCATAACTACAAGATTGCAAGGTCGACCACAGATATTGTAATATAGTTAAAAATATATATGAAAATGCCACAACAGCCATAAGTCTACATTCAGCAACTAATAAAATAAAAATAAAAAGGGGAGTCAGGCAAGGTGATACCATGTCACCAAAGCTGTTCATTACCGTTCTTGAGTATGCATTTAAAAGACTAACATGGCAACAGAAAGGAATATCCATCGATGGAGAAAGATTAAACCATCTACGTTTTGCGGACGATATCGAGCTTCTGTCAGATAATCTGGGAGAGATCAAAGACATGCTCCAAGAACTGAATGACATACTACAAGAAACTGGGCTGGAGATAAATTTCGAGAAAACCAAAATGATGACCAATATGGTTCCCAGCGAAGAGATACAGATCAATAACAACAAGGTAGAATTAATCGATAAATACACATACTTGGGTCATGAAATCAGAATAACCAGAGACAACCAAACCTGCGAGCTAAATAGACGAATCACGTTGGGATGGGCGGCATATGGAAGGATGAGAGACATTTTTAAAACAAATACCCCAATTCACCTGAAAAGGAAGGCATTTACCCAATGCATCTTACCAGTCTTGACCTACGGAGCAGAGACCCTAACTTTAACGAAAGCTACTGCCGAAAAACTGAGGGTAACACAAAGGCGAATGGAGAGATCAATGCTGGGCCTAACCTTGAAAGATCGCGTGAGAAATGAGGAAATACGCCGAAGAACTTGCGTAGACGATATTATACTGCGAATTAGTGCGAATCAATAAACAAAAGTGGAGGTGAGCTGGATATGTTGCTAGAATGGAAGACGGAAGATGGACGAAGAGATTATTGGAGTGGAGACCAAGAGCCGACAAGCGAAGTCGAGGCAGACTACCCACCCGATGGACCGACGACCTAAGAAGAATAGAAACAAACTGGATTGCAGCAGCTAGAGATAGAGAGAACTGGAGACGTTTGGAGGAGGCCTATATCCAACAATGGATGTGAAAATGGGGCTGGATGATGATGATGATGATGATGATGATGATGATGATGATGATGATGATGATGATGATAAAATCATATAGAGAATAAAAACATATTGAAGATCTTTTTGTCGAAAAAGAATAGATGCAAATAAGACCTGAAAACAAGTATAAAATTAATGAGAACTCCAAAAAGAGTGACCATCGGATAATACAAGAACCGATTTTAAAATGATAATGAAAATTTTCTACAAATATAAATTTTAAATTGGCTATAATTTAATAGTTTAGCATTATTCAATGAATTTAATAATAATAAAATCAAGGTGTAAAAAAGCACTCAACTTTTAACGATATTTTACATAAAAATAATCGTGAATTTAAGAATAAAATCATTGGAGCACTATAAACAGGTCAACAATATTTTTATGCTTATTGTGAGCGATGAGAAATTATATTATTCGTTCGAGTCATTATACAACTTTTAGTACAAGTACTACAATAACAGTACATTTGTTTAATTTTGTGTCGGAGCCTTTTCTCCATAAAAATTTTCATATCTTCAAGATATTTATAACAAACTAGTGATTTAGCGGGATCCAATCAATTGTATCTAAAATCACTCCACTTAATTTTTTCTGTCTTTCTCCTATTTAAGGCTAGGACGACAACAGAATAATATTTTAATCTTAATATTGTTCTGAAGCTATTTTCTTGTGGCATGTTAAAGTAATTACTATTTAAATGGGAATAAGCCACAATTAAAGGTTAAATTAATTTTATTGACGTTTTAATTTCCACTTCGGAAATCGTTCTCAAAATACAAACATTAGTGAATCCATGTCATCCATGTATTCTTTGTTTTTCTTGCGTTGTCTTGTAGTTGTTCTATTTGTATAGTTGTGATTGTTGTTTTAAAGGTGTTCCAAATATTTTCTACTGATTCTTCTGCTACCGCTGGTGCTTCACTGAATTTTTCTTTGAGTGTATCATTGAGTATTTTCTCTATCTCTGCCTGTACTGTTGGATCTTTAAGTTTTTCGAGGCTAGGTTTTATCTTCTCTCTGCGTTTGATTTTCTTCAGTTTAATTGAGATTTTACCGATAACAGGATTGTGGTCGGAACCGGTGTCCGTTCCGGGATATGTTTTAACTGCACTGATTCCATTTCTATAACGCTTGTCAATTAATATACAGGGTGTTTCAAAAAAAGGTAACCCCGTCTCTAGGGTAGGTAAAAAACTGAAAAATAATTGGGGTTTGCTTAGTAAAAAATATTTGTAACGCCATCCGTTTTCAAGATACAGGGCGTTGAAGAAAAAAAAATTTTACGAATTTTTTACGATTTTGCCGAAACTACTGGCAACATTGTAATGAAATTTTATACGAATATGTTTTGGAAGCTGATACATCCCATGAATTTGTTTTTATATATGATTCTCATAGAGGGCGCTAGTTACACGGATCGTACTAAGTATTAGTCAATATAACTTTTTTAAGAGTATAATTATTAATCAAAATTTCAAGTAAACTTAAACATCATTCAATTTTACACGAAAAAGGCACTCTTGGTAAAACTAGATACTGTGTACCGTTTTCGGAATATTTTGATTTGAAAATTATGAAGTAATAATTGATGCTGGTAGTAATGATAAAGTTCTAATAGGTATACCTCTATTTTCTCCCAGTGTGCCATGGAAATCTGACATTTATTGATTGTTATGACGATAAATCAACATTAATTAGAGTTTTGAAACCTTGTTATTTGTAAAATCAAATCAAAATGTACTCAAATGTTGAATACACTGACATGTTATTAACCTTAGGCGAATGTTTAGGATGTTCTAGTGCAGCTGTGACACGTTATGCAGAAAAGTTTCCTAGAAGACACTTACCAAGTAAAAAAAAATTTAGAGCCGTTGAACGACGTTGTCGAGAAACTGGGAATGTGAGACCAAATTAAATAAATTCTGGTAGACCAAGAACAACAAGAACAATTAATAAAGAAAATAATATTTTAAATTTACTTGATCAAGATCCAACAGTTAGCGTAAGGAATATAGCAAGACAAACAAATACTTCTTCTTCAAGTACTTGGCGGATACTGAAAAAACAGCAATTATATCCTTATCATTACAGACAAGTCCAAGAGCTCTTGCCAGATGATCTTAGAGTGGATTTTTGTGAAACATTGCAACACAGGACAGCCCACAATCCAAATTTTTTAAAATGCATTCTTTTTACGGACGAGGCCACCTTTACGCGACAAGGTATGTTTAACTCCCATAATGCACACTACCGGTGTGATGAGAATCCACGAGTCAAAAGGGTATCACATTACCAACACTCATTTAAAGTTAATGTTTGGGCAGCAACTTTAGGTAACAAATTAATAGGTTATCATATTCTACCTGTAAATCTAAATGGTGATATGTATCTTGATTTTTTAAACAAGTCCTTATTCGAGATATTATAAGATTTAACGCTAAACGAGCGAAGATCTTTATTTTTTATGCACCATGGAGCTCCACCACACTTTGATAGAAGGTGTCGTAATTGGTTGAGTAATCATTTTCCGAATCGATGGATTGGTAGAGGTGCAGAAGCTCCGATTCATTGGCCTCCTCGGTCATGCGATTTTAATCCTTTGGACTACGCAGTTGGTCGTATATTAAGGAAAAAGTCTATGCTACAGAGGTAAATTCACGCCAAGAATTGGAAGAAAGAATTCAACGTCAATTTAATGACATCATAGCTGATCCCCTACCGTTTAGAAGGTTAATGGAATCGTTAGAAAAAAGAATAGACTTGTGTATTCGCGAAAACGGAGGGCATTTTGAACACTTACTGTAATTGAATTTTATTTTATGTTCTTAGTCATTAATTTAATTTTCTTCTTGTGAGTTTTGTTTAATTACTAACTATTTTATACCAGCATCAATTATTACTTTATAATTTTCAAATAAAAATATTCCGAACACGGTACACAGTATCGAGTTTTACCAAGAGTACCTTCTTCGTGTAAAATTGATGTTTAAGTTTATTTGAAATTTTGATTAATAATTATACTCTTAAAAAAGTTATATTGACTAATACTTAGTACGATCCGTGTAACTAGCGTCCTCTATGAGAATCAGATATAAAAACAAATTCATGGGATGTATCAGCTTCCAAAACATATTCGTATAAAATTTCATTACAATATTGCCAGTAGTTTTGGCAAAATCGTAAAAAATGCGTAAAATTTTTTTTTCTTAACGCCCTGTATCTTGAAAACGGATGGCGTTACAAAAATTTTTTACTAAGCAAACCACAATTATTTTTTAGTTTTTTACCTACCCTAGAGACGGGGTTACCTTTTTTTGAAACACCCTGTATAATCTTATTTATATACTGAAATTTTTTAAAGAAACTACAAAGAAGAAAAAATGAAACAACTAATAGGGAGAAATGAAAGCATTTGATCACTGAAAGTGTTTCTTTCATAATAATCCATAGACCGTAATCAAAATTAAATCTCTTTTGGGAAGGTGTTAGATAATTCATTATACATAGAATGCTTCACTTATGTCGTCTGGTTAGTCAGATGTAGGGGCATTGGGCAGAAAACCTTTACCACGTCTTTAATATCATGTTTAAAATATTAAATATCTAATTTGATTTTTAGCTGTTGCCTAGAACTGCTACATTATTATTCAAAAGATAATATTTCCAAATAAATCTTAAGCAAAACTGTACCCGTAACATTGATATAATAACTTCTTTATAATACTTACTTTGTTTTAAACTATTTAGCGTACATTCTATCTCAAAGTAACCGCAATTTTTGGAAACAGCACTTCAAATTTAAGATAAAATCAGATTTTTTTTAATTTCAGATAAAATCGCTCTCCATGTTTTATTACTGATTACTTTAGTTTGGCGATAACATCAAATTAGCTAATAACAAAATTATATTTGACAGGTGGAAGCATTTTGGCAAGCTTGACGACATTCCAGCAAATGTGGATCTCCAAATCCGAGTACGAAGAGTCTGGATCTATTATTGTTCATAGAAAATGTTTTTAGAATACTGTTGTTTCGTTAAGTACTTAAATAAATATATCTTTACTTAGTACATCGATATTTTATTACTTCTTGGAAACTTCTATTTATGTTTGTATTAATTGCGTCGTTAAAGAAAGCTCTCAAGGAGATTTTATTCTTAGCGTAAGTATCTCCTGGAACTTTAAGATGTTTTGTGAGCAATATTTGTAATAAGACGTAAACCTTTCATCCATTTTGCATCATTTATAATAGAACCATTTTAATTTTAGTAGAAAAACTTGTGCAGAATCTTTCTATAGAAAAGATAAGAATCCTATTAAGAACTAACAGAAATCCGAATAGAAAGGAATTTAAGGCAATCAGAAGACAATGCAGAAATCTGAATGGCGACCTAATAGGTCGCCATTCAGATTTCCTACAACAAGGAAATATGTATTGAATAGATGGATGAAATACTTTAACCAGGCACTTAATATAAAGGAGGAAAAAGAAAACATTGAAGAAAATGAAATGAAGAAAAATCCTAATCTAAAAAAATACGTAATTAAGAAAAATTCTATCATTCTAGAAATCTTCTGTGTCTTGATCTCGTTGGAATTTTCCGTTTTACCTATATCTGGTTACATTCTATAATTTGTTTGGGGCGTCTTTTGTATCATACTTTTGGCATATCCAGATCAATTGCTTGTCTTTTGTTTCATTCTTAATTGTGTATTTAATGATCTCTCTAATTATGAGTTTTGTCACTCCCTTCCTCCTTGACTTGTTGAGCCTGCTGTTCTTCTCCAGAAATTCACTTCTGTCAAGGGTGTCACTTTTTAGTCATTGCTATTATATATTTTGATTATGCATTTTTTTTTTACTTCTTTGCTTATACACTGAACGGCAAAAAAAGTGGCCACTTTTAGAGAACTACAGTACGAAGAGCTTTCCATCGTTTTATACAGACTGATACATACTCCCGTCGATCTGGTTTCGGTCGTAGAAGAGTTACCTCGCAAAAAGATGATAGTTTTATTGTATGGAACTTTTAAGAAATCACCATTACTGCAATTGCTGCAAGAAAAGGTCTGCGGGAGGTTCGAAAGGTGAATGTAAGTGAGAGAACGGTTAGAACACGCCTCAATGAAAGAGAACTAATGGCAAGAAGGCCGGCTATTGTTCCCGAATTATAACCCAGACACTGTAGTCATCATCATCATAAGTGGCTCGACAATCCGTTGTGGATCTTGGCCTGCTCACAAAGAAGTCGCCACTCCTGTCGATTCCTGGCAACTTCCCTCCATCTTCTAACCCCCAGAATCTGTAGGTCTTCTTGCACGTCATCAATCCATCTCATTCGTGGTCGTCCTCTGCTTCTTGTGCCCAGACACTGTAGTAATCGATTAATTTTTGCTCGACAACATCAATACTGGGATATACAGGATTGGAGCCGAATTATCTTTCCTGATATATCTCGGATCTTTCTCAAGTTTGGCAATGACCAAGAAAAGGTTTGGATGCGGAGAAATGAAAGATATGCCCAAGCTTGTATATCCCAGAGAAGAAAGTATTGCGGTGATGGTATCATGGTTTGGGCTGGATTCTCATTTAAAGCTCGAACAGAACTTATTTTCATCAATGGCCTCCTGAATGTTCATCGGTATACAGAGGATGTTTTGGCATCCAGAAAAAAATCAAAAAAAATAATAAAACTAGCTGTCCTATGTCAACATTTAATTTTAAAACTGAACAAATAAAATGACAGCTAAGACCACGCCCTAAGATTTACAATATTAATTATCAATACTTAAATTGTTATGAAAGCAATTATTATTATTAGAAAAAAAAAATGTCTATCTTTAAAATTTAAATTTGAATTTAAATTTAAAATGTAAACACAAAAAAGTTACCTGATTTCACTAAAATGCACTTTTATTTGTAAACTGGACTTCACTGGACTTTAGAATTTCTGGGAGAACTGGACTTGTAATCTCTGATACACGAACAAAAGGACTGCATCAATGGTCTGGAACAACGACCAGGGACAAATAAAGTGAGGTTGAAATTAGCGGCACATTGGACACACCCTAGAAACGGCTTCTTATAAAACTGAAACTATCTTATTTACTTTTTAAATTTGTTGTATTCGACATAAATCAAAGTATAATTCCACTATTTTCAACAAATTTTGTTTGCTCTTCAAACTAATCAAACACCCATCTTTTCCAACTTAAAACTTGAATTCTTTTAACCCTCGATATCGGCCAGGGCTACCTGTTTTGCGTCTCACACTCTTTACCGCTTCTTGTAGTCAAACAACCCAAAATTCTTGTTTTAAACCGCTTCAGACTATCTCGCAAAACGACCTTGAATCACTTTCAGCTTTAACACTCAAAGCTAACGCATATAAATAAATGTATACCATATTTTCGTCGTAGTTATTAACTGGAATTTGGAATTCTTTTCTTTTACCTCACAATGTAAACAGAATTGGGGAATATTTAATACATACTACAAAATTTTGCTGCACCGACTCCAATTTCAACATGCTGCACTACTGGTCCAGATGTAGTATAAGCTGTAGAGAAGAAAATGTGCATTACTTATGAAGGGCAATACCTGGAGTAACCTCCAAGTCCATATAAGTCCAAATTGTTGGTTATAATTTCTTTATGGTCCTTTTTTGGCGCAAAACATGGTGTTTTTTGTTTATTTTTATTGTATCAAATCAAGCTTTTATGAACAATTAGAACATATGTTTTACAAAATACCATCATATGACATAAAAATAATTGTAGGAGATTTGAATGCCAAGATTGGCAGGGAGGATATATACAAACAAATAACAGGGGGAAAAAGTAATCATAGAGACAGTAATCTGAATGGAAAAAGAGTAATAGAATTTGCTTTCGAACATAATATGCGAATTATGAGCACTTATTTTGATCACAAAGAAATTCATAAAGGTACCTGGGTATCACCAGATGGACAAACAGTAAACCAAATAGATCATTTACTAATAGAAGCCAAACATATGAGAGCCATAAAAGATAGCCGAAGTTACAGAGGTGCTGATGCAAATTCGGACCACTTTTTGGTCAAAGTTAAAATGGAGCAAATAATACCCACAATTAATAACACTAGCTGTAAAAAAATAAAAATATATAACGGTGCACTACTTCAGGAGGGAGAAGTTAAGAAAACATTCAGGCAGCAAATTGAAGAGAAACTGAAAAGCCAGACAACAGTAAATGATATAGAAAGCAGATGGGTACAACTAGAAGAAAAAATTCAAGAAGCAGCCGACTCAGTATTAACAGGAAACAGACAATGTAAACAAACGGATTGGTATGATGAGGACTGTAAGAAAGCCATTAATGACCGAAATAAAGCTAGAATAAATAGTATAATAAGAAATAATGAAGAGAGTAAAAAAGCTTATGCCGCAAAAAGACGGGAAGCAAAGAAGATTTGTAGAAGGAAGAAGCGGTCAAGTTTAGAGCAGAAACTAGTTCGTATTGAAGAAGATTTTTTACATAAACAAGTCAGGAATTTCTACAAAGAAATAAAACGAGACCGAACCCAATACAAAACCACATCAAGATATTATAAAGATGAAGAGGGAAATCTGTTAGGTGGAACAGATGAAAAATTAAGAAGGTGGGCCAATTATTTCGAGAACATATTATGTACGGACGACCAAGATGAAAGAGAACAAACGCAACTACAACATGAAGAAGTAAGGGACCCAGATGTAAATGAAGAAGTACCTACCAAGGAAGAAATTATAGAGATCATAAAAAACTTAAAAAACAACAAAGCACCTGGTGAAAATGGTATTGCTGAGTTTCTAAAAGAAGGTGGCGAAATGGTGCAAAAAGAAATCGCTGAGTTAATACGCGAAGTGTGGATCAGAGAAAAAATACCCAATCAGTGGAAAGAAGAATCTTATGTCCAGTGCATAAAAAAGGAGACGTTACAGAATGTAAAAATTACAGGGGAATAGCTCTACAAGATACAGTGTATAAGATTCTGGCCATATCAATTAGAAATAAAATTAAAACAAAAGTTGAAAATTGTCTAGGTGAATATCAAGCAGGTTTCAGAGCAAACAGATCGGTAATAGACCAAATTTTTACAATGAAACAAATTTTAGCTAGCTCATATCAATTCAACCTAACATTACACATGCTGTTTATTGATTTTAGACAGGCATATGATACTATAAAAAGAAATAGAGTATTCGAAGCACTGGAATATTTTAAATTTCCACCAAAAATAGTAAGACTGACTAAATGCATACTCAATGATACTAAAAGTAAAGTCATGTTAGAAGGACGGGTTTCGGATAGCTTTATCACTAATAGAGGTCTGCGACAAGGTGACCTGTTATCAACAGATTTTTTCATTTTGATCTTAGAGAAGATTTTACGAGAGTGTAACATCTACACTAGAGGCACAATATATCATCACAGGCATCAATGCGTAGCATATGCAGATGATGTTACCTTAATAACAAGGAGACCTGCAGAATTAAGAGAAATCTTTACTAGAATAGAGAGAATGGCCAGGGAATATGGTTTAGAAATAAACGAAGAAAAAACAAAATATATGGTGATGAGGGGAAACGAAAATCATCAAGGACAGTTCTTTAAGATACAAAGCCCAAGTAAAGAATATAACTTTGAAGTTGTTAGCCAATTCGATTACTTGGGAGTGACACTAACAAATAGGAACGAAGAGAACCAAGAAATCATAAAAAGAATGGCCAAAGGTAGTAAGAGTGCTGGGAGCCTGACTAAGATACTGAGGTCGAATATAATATCCAGAACAGCAAAAAAACGAATATATACAACAGTTATCCGACCTACAGTACTCTATGCTAGCGAGACCTGGACACTAAATAAAGATATGGAAGTAAAATTAGATAGATGGGAACGAAAAATTCTTAGAAGGATATACGGAGGTGTAAAAGAGGGGAACATCTGGCGAAGAAGAACGAATGAAGAAATAATGCAAATATATGGGCAACCAAAAATAACAAGACTTGCTAAAATTCAAAGATTAAGATGGCTCGGACATATAGCAAGAATGAAGGAAGGAAGAGTTCCCAATGAATTAATAAACACGGAGGCTGGTACAAAAAGAAAAAGAGGCCGCCCCCGAAGAAAATGGCTGGAGTCGGCAAAAGAAGATCTGAAGTCGCTGCGGGTACAAGATTGGAAAAACTTAGCACAAGATAGAAAGAAATGGAAGAAAACCGTTGAAGCCTTGGGCCTTTGAGGCCTGTTGAGCTGAACTATATATCAAATCAATATCTTGGACAGAATATTGAATAAAAGTAGGTACATAAAAAGCTTTAATTAGAGCTATGTTATATTAAATTTGACCAAATAGTTTATACAAAATTAACGATTGATTTACTGAAACATTTTATTAATAAGTTTTTAGAAAATACTTTGTAGTGTTGTCCTTATTGTTTAGTATCAGCTGCTCTTCTTATTATCCCGGTTAATGTCAAGTGCTTGATAAGTTTAAAAATAAGATAAGAGGTATTTATATTTATATTTATATCCGAGGATCAATGCCAGTTAACCATAAGTGGTGTACTTCGAATGGTAGAGATGATTAGGTGAGTATTTGTCTATTATATAATGCTTTTAGATGCATTCAATATTGCCCATAGCAACAACATATTAAGTTATTTTATATTATGATTTTATTACTGTCATTAGAGTATTATTTTATCGCAAATAATTTTAATTGTTTTTTAGTCATTGTTAATACCCATTTAGAATATAAATTATAATATATTATAGAAGCATATAATAATACAGGGTGAGTCATGAGGAACTTTACATACTTCTACCATATGTAGAGTCCCTCAGGGAGCATATCATGTGGCCACTAAAAAATGTCAACTCCTCTTCTTTATTAATTAACAGGGTGATTTGTGTAATTGACCCTTTATTTCATTTTACTGTAGTGTTTATACGGCTCATTTGATTTTTTTAATTTTTGCATGATACAGTACACTACTATCAAGCATTCGACTGGTATTAGCTAAACTAAAAAATTCCAGGACTGGCTTTTTAAAAATTAATTTAGGGATTCGTATTAAATATTACACCCTGTATATATATTTTTTAAAATCCAATAAGTGATTTTCAAACTACATAAATAGCCAATGAAAACGACATATGCGACAATGTTGTCGCACTTTTATTAAATTTTTAGTGAACGATCAAATCTTACCAAAAATAGAACAACCATAATGAAGTATCAAATTATAAGGTAATTAATTTAAACAAATGTTATAAATTTCAAACATTTTAATTGAAATGATAAACTGAGTCACTGCACAACAAAAAACAGTAACTACTAACAATAACGAAGAACAATTAAAAAAAAACTAAAAATATGTACATAGTTATGATAAACCCATAAATTAGAACTGAAAAAGATACAATAATGGTAACAAAATAAAAATAATTCAAAATAGATTTTCGAAATGGAAACCTGCAGCCTGTACACATTTTTGTTGCCGAATTGTTAATTGACGTATTGAATTACGGATACTCTGGGGATCGTTTCTAATAGTATTACAACAATGTATAATTCTATCAATTAATTGTTGTCGGTTATTAATATTCACTGCGTAAACTAGTTGCTTCAATCGTCCCCAAATATGGTAATCAACGGGATTAAAATCAGGGGATCTTAAAGGCCACGAAATAGGACCTGCACGTCCTATCCACCTGTTGCCATAAACATTATTGAGATGTTGTCTCACTGCCAGTAAAAAGTGTGGGGGTGCCCCATCATGCTGAAAATACATCCCTCGGATAGCAACGTTCGCGTTGGCAAGCAAATTCGGCAAAATATTTTGTAGAAAGTTCAAATAGACCTGCCCTGTTAAAGGACCATCAAAAAAGTGAGGACCTACTAATTGGTTATTTATGACACCAATCCACACGTTAACCGAAAACCTTAACTGAGAACGACGTTCTCGAATAGCATGGGGATTTTCTTCTGCCCACACATGTGAATTTCGTGAATTATTTATCCCGTCTCTGGTAAATTGGGCTTCATCTGTAAATAGTGTCGATTGGTCGATTATTGTTAATCCATCTACAAAATTCCAACCTATCGATCTCATCTCCAGCATGTAGTCGCTGAACCATTTGAATGTGATATGGGTATAGATTATTTTTTTGTAAGACTCTACTTACTTTTGATTGAGTAACATTGAGTTCTCGACTTACTTGTCTAGTGCTTATTGTAGGGTTCATAGTAACGGCGTCCATAATGTCATCTTCCTGCGCTTCATCTACATGTCGCTTTGTTGTTCCACTAGGAAAAGTGCCATTTTCTCGCAAATAATTAAAAACTGACCCAAATGTTGGATGACTGGGAGTTCGACGATTAGGAAATCTCCTGCGATATTCTCTACTAGCAGCCCTACCATTCCCATTACAGAATCTATAAACAAATATTATGTCTGCATATTCTGTGGTCGAAAACTGATGTGGCATTTTGAACGAAAGTAACAAAAGCTCTACCAAAACTAACACAATGTACTTAACGTAGATATGACAGAAGAAATATGTATTCTTGTACACATAAATAACAATTGATAATGACAATAATGACAATGGGTATAAAATATCAAGAAACGTCAAACGGTCAACGCCAACCTTCATTTTAAACTTTTTTAGATTTATTTTTATTTAGTACAGTTGATGCAATGTATTATTATTTGACATAAAATTTTAATCATTTATAATCAACAAAAACTAACACATACAAGAGGTTTGACTTTTTAATCAATTTAATTTATTGTTTATCGAAAATAATGCCCCAATACGATCTATGAGTAAAAATTTAAAATTGAAAAACAATTGATTCTATCGTAGAGATAATACAAAGTGACAGTAAAGATGTTAATTTTCTACGTATTAGATTATGTTGTAGGAACTCATTTTAATTAAAATGTTTGAAATTTATAACATTTGTTTAAATTAATACATTATAATTTGATACTTCATTATGGTTGTTCTATTTTTGGTAAGATTTGATCGTTCACTAAAAATTTAATAAAAGTGCGACAACATTGTCGCATATGTCGTTTTCATTGGCTATTTATGTAGTTTGAAAATCACTTATTGCATTTTAAAAAAAATTTATACAAGGTGTAATATTTAATACGAATCCCTAAATTAATTTTTCCAAAGCCAGTCCTGGAATTTTTTAGTTTAGCTAATACCAGTCGAATGCTTGATAGTAGTGTACTGTATCATGCAAAAATTAAAAAAATCAAATGAGCCGTATAAACACTACAGTAAAATGAAATAAATGGTCAATTACACAAATCACCCTGTTAATTAATAAAGAAGAGGAGTTGACATTTTTTAGTGGCCACATGATATGCTCCCTGAGGGACTCTACATATGGTAGAAGTATGTAAAGTTCCTCATGACTCACCCTGTATATGATAAATGTTTTGAGGTTTGTTCTGATGATCTTCACAAAAATAATAAAATTAGAATAGAGTTTTCTTGTATAAAATCTTCTTCTCCTTCTTCCTTCTTGTATGTAGTTTCTTCTTCAATATTAGCCTCCTAAATTGTTTAAATTATCGCACCATCTTTTTCTTGGTCTGCCAATACTTCTTCGTCCATTTGGTGACTTATTTCGTGCTATTCGTACTATCCTATCCTATGCCATTCTAGTAATGTCTTCGTTCCACTCCTGTTTCCGTTTTGTCACCCATCCCATATTGCATGCTCTTCTAAAGTTTTCGCTTCTCTCCCTATCCATCAGACTTTACCCTGATATTCGTCGAAGTATTTTCATCTCTGTTATTTCTAGTAGTCGTCTCGTTTTAGGTGTGACAGGTCTTGTCTCCGCCGTGTAAGTATAGGTCTAATTGCTACTTTATAGATTCTTGTTTTTGTGTCTTGTCTTCGGTGTTTGTTCTTCCAGATTATGTCATTAAGATATCCCGCCGCTTTACTTGGTTTTAACCTTTGTTTGTCGTACTTCTTCTTCAACATCTCCGGAATTAGTTATATCTATTCCCAGATATCTAAACCGTGTTTCCTGCTTTATTATTTTCCCATCAATTTTGATTTCGATTTAAATTTCTTGCTTCCGTAAAAGTTAAATTCTCCTCAGCCATTTTCTTCTTTATTTCACTTTGTTTTATATATGTTGGACAAGATTTAGAGATAGATTTATGTGAATTTGTTTTACAATAAATACAACAATTATCCTGTGGATCCCGACATGAATGAGTTTCATCTTTTGTTTTACCACAGTTTATGCAAAGAGCCACTGTTTTACGACACTGCTACGCTACCTGACTATATTTAAGACACCGGTAACATTGTGTAACACTGTGAATATAAGGTTCAACTGGACCAGATACAGAATTAATAAAGATATTTGAGGGTAGCATGTTACCCTCGAATGTAACTATGACTGTTTGTCGAGGGATAAATATTGTTTCTCCATCAGAAATAATCTTTCGCTTGATTCTCCGAATCTCAGTATAGACTAGGCGGGATCTGTAGAAATTCAGACCATAATGGACATTTTCCATAGGAAGCTATTTTTTGCTGGAATCCCTTCAGGATGTGCCCAATATCGATAATTACGATATGCGCCAGTCGCAAACCCTGCGCTAAATTTTTTATTTAACAAAATCTAAAAACAATTGAAAATTTCTCGTTTTATTGCTCCTATTTTCGTTTATAATTCGGAAAATATTGATCCTAGAGAAAAAATTATAAGAAGTTGAAAGTTTCGTTATTCAATTTTACACAATATTTCGTTAGCTAGAAATTAAAAATTTAATGTTTGTTGTCGAAAAAATAGCAATAATTGGAAAAAAAGTACAAAAAAATAAAGTTAATCCTTTAAATGTTTTCGACTTTCTAAACTTGACTTACAAGCTCCATATTCCGCCTAGAAACACTTTTTAATATGTTTATAACGTGTACTAAATTTTGTTAAGATCGGTTCTATAGGTTTTGCATAATAATTTTGCAATCCAGCCTACTGGAAAAAAAATCTCAAATTTTCAAATTCATAGTAGGCCCTAAATAAGGTCCTCAGATAGTTGCAATTTTTTTTACACATAAAGGAAAGCTCAAACTTAAAAAAACTTTTTATAAAATTCAAATCGGTTAACTAGGAGAGCCTAGAAATTTTTTAAAAGTTTTAAACATTTTTTAGGCTTATAAACAAATTGAATAACTTTACGAGCTTTAAACATATCAGGTTGTAAGGTTGTGATACAACCTCAGCATTTTTTTATCAAGGGAAAAGCAAAATTGTTAAATTGTTTTCAACAAATAATGATATATCGCAAGAAGCAACCATTTTTAATGAAAAAAGTGCCACTAAGGAAGAAATTCAACGCAGCGGATGTAAAATTATATCGGCATTGTATATGGGCCACTCAAAGTGCGATTTTACATTGAATAAAATTCGCTACTTGTGCTTTAAAAAAGGTTGCAAAAATAAAAATTTTCCTTTGGTCATGCTCCACCAACACAATCTGCAGCTGAGCAACACTCGCTTCGTGTATATTTCCAAGTACAGCAGTGGCTTGGAAATAACCTGAATGCTACTTTTTTTTAAAGAAGCGTCTTTTAATGTTCTTTAAGTTATTAAATTTTGAAATTGATATGTTTAAAGCTCGTAAAGTTATTCAATTTGTTTATAAGCCTAATATTAATAAAAAATGTTTAAAAGTTTAAAAAATTTTCTAGGCTCTCCTAGTGAAGTGATTTGAATTTTACAGAAAGCGTTTGAAAGTTTGAGTATTTCTTTATGTATAAAAAAATTTGCAACTATCTGAGGACCTTATTTAGGGCCTACTATAAATTTGAAAATTTGCGATTTTTTTCCAGTAGGCTGGGTTGCAAAATTATTATGCAAAACCTATCCGACCGATCTTAACAAAATTTAGCAATCGTTTTAAAAATACTAAAAGGTTTTTCTAGGCGAAAGATGGAGCTTGTAAGTCAAGTTTAGAAAGTCGAAAACATTTAAAGGATTACTTCATTTTTTTGTATTTTTTTTTCCAATTATTGCTATTTTTTCAAAAATAAACATTAAATTTTTAATTTCTAGCTAACAAAATATTATGTAAAATTGAATAAAAAAACTTTTAACTCCTTATAATTTTTTCTCTAGGATCAATATTTTCTGAATTATAAACGAAAATAAGAGCAAAAACATGAGAAATTTTCAATTGTTTTCAGATTTTGTTAAATAAAAAATTTAGCATAGGATTTGCGACTGGCGCATATCGCGATTATCGATATTGGACACATCCTGAAGGGATTCCAGCAAAAAAATAGATCCCGCCTAGACTAGTAATAGTTACCGCAGATAGAAAATTTGTAAAAAGATATTGCTCATCAAAAGAAGTATCAACATTCTTAACAACACCCTTCCTCGATAATAAATTATTTGGAATATAAACAATTAAATTTTCGTTTTTTAATTGATCATTAGCCACTAGTTTATTGGCGTCTTTAATTGTTTTTATTTGAACCCTTAACTGAAACCCTTTAACTGAACCCAGTAAAAGTCCTACTAAAAATCGTACATAATCGTATCTATAGAAAGTGCGAAACAATCATCGGAGACGATCAGTTTGGATTCAGAGCAGGCATGGGAACGAGAGAAGCCCTGTTCAGTTTACTAGTTCTCGCCCAAAAATGCTACGACCAACAGAAAGATATATTTATATGCTTTATAGACTTCGAAAAAGCATTTGATAGAGTAAGACACGACCTACTATTAGAACGTTTGCAAGAAGTCGGTTTAGATGGAAAAGACATCAAATTCTTAAAAAACTTGTACTGGAACCAAAACGCCAGAGTTAGGATCGAAGGTTCCACATCCGCAGAAGTAGAAATTAGGAGGGGAGTTAGACAAGGATGTGTTCTGTCGCCTCTGCTGTTTAATCTTTACTCCGAGTTTCTATTTAAAGAAGCATTGGAGGATTCCAAGGATGGAGTCAAGGTGAATGGAGTAAATATCAACAGTATCAGATACGCCGATGATACAGTGTTAATTGCGGATTCCGACGTAGATCTACAACGACTCATCGACAAGACCAACTCGACCTGTGAGCAATTTGGTATGAAAATAAACATTAAAAAAACCAAAGTGATGTCAATCCGAAAAAACCAAAACGTACCTCAACCTTGCACAATAAATGGGCACATTTTAGAACAGGTCAATAGATTTAAGTACCTGGGATGTTGGATCGATAGCATCCTAAATCCTGATCTAGAAATAAGATCGAGAATAGAACAGGCCAGAAAATCTTTCGAAAAAATAAAAAAACTGCTTTGTGATTCTCGAATAAAACTCGAAATTCGACTACGTTTATCAAAATGCTACGTCTGGTCGACTCTTCTATATGCAGTTGAAACGTGGACCCTAAAAACATCAACCGTAAATAAATTGGAGGCCTTTGAAATGTGGATCTACCGGAGAATGCTCAAAATTTCATGGACATCGCATACCTCAAACGAAGAAGTGCTGCATAGAATAGGCAAGGAAAGAGAACTTTTTAACACAGTAAAAGTTAGAAAAACATCATACCTAGGCCACATACTGAGAAATAATAAGTACCAATATGCCCAACTTATAGTGAAAGGAAAAATCGAGGGAAAGAGAGGCCTAGGAAGGAAAAGACTATCATGGCTCAGAAACATCCGACAATGGACAGGGCTAAATTTTGAACAGCTAATAAGAACAGCTGAAGATAGAGAAGATTTTAAAATTGTAGTAGCCAACCTCCATTGAGGAGAGGGCACTTTAAGAAGAAGAAGAATTGAACCCTAATTCTGTTTTTGCCTACTCTATCAATTCTTACAATATTTTGAATATTTAATTTTTTATGTAAAATATGACCGACTGCGATAGGATGTAATTTACCTATATTTTGATTATTGGTATTTTCAATAAATACGTAGACAAAATCTGAATACAGGTTTGGTTTTTGTAGATTGAAAACCTTACTTTTTTGCTTGCTATCTAAAGGTGTGTCCTATTGCACTTAATAAAATATTTTATGTTTTATAAAGCTAGATAATTTTATCAAAATATCAAATTTGGTTCGAATCACCTAAAATACCTATTAAGCGATAATTAGATTTTAATGAGAATTCGATAAATGTTAATTATTATTTAGCAAAGAAAATTATTTTTACCACATCCGCACTCCACAGAGGTTAAAATAAGACAGTAATAAAAGCTTCTGTAAGGATAATAATATGTTTTATATTTTCAGGTACGCCATACTACTGGTTATTTTGGCAACCACAGCCACAGCCATTGACAAAACAGTCTTCAAAAGCTGTTCCGAACGACCATTTTGCAAGTAAGTACAACAAATTTCTCCGTTTAACTTTTTTTTTATTAACAACGATATTTCAGGCGTCTCCGTAACTATGTTGTCGATGATAAATCCAAATATTCAGCCGATGTTTATTCTTCATCTATCAAAGACAACATATTGACGGTACCTTTAAAGAACGAAAATGGCGACAACTTGAACCTACTGCTCTCTATGTTTGAAGGCAACAAAATAAGGATTAAGGTTGAAGACCCAAATAGCAAAAGATTTGAGCTTGGAGATATCGTCATCATCGAAGAACTGAAAGAGTTACCGTAAGTTAATAATTTGGTTGACTAAGACCATAACACAGTAAATTTATAACTTTTTTTAATTAAACGTACAAATATATTCATCCCTCCAAACTCCTTAAATTCTAATTGTCTTATATATAGTTCGCCTTAGTCTTTGATACACTTAAAGAGCCCTGAGGTATTCTCTTAACGTCATTACATCCACAGCGCTTCTTCGGTTCGATCAGGAGCGTAGCAAGGCTGCTGTAACACTATTTTCATATTAACCACAAAAACTATTAAAATATTACAATTATTTGTGGTAGTATTTTACATACCTCTTTACTAATTTTTACCCATCTATCATTAATTTCCCAGATTGGTAAGTGACACTTTGGATGGTACAGATGGTAGCCTATTAGTGACTCCTCAAGACGAATCTATTCCTTATCAAGTGATTATTGATGCTGGACCACCACTAACCATAACTTTCTACTACCAAGGATTGAAACAAGTTGTCTTAGATGGTGAAAGATTAGTATATGAGAGCGTAAGTTAACCTAATTTAACATTACACAAAAATATGTCAATGTATTCTAAATCCAGCTTAATTTGTTTTATTATTTTTTTAGACCGATGACAGTAAAGCATTTACTTTCAAAGCAGACTTCCCTGAAGCTGATAGACTATACGGGCTACTGGACCACGCCTGGAATTTGGCTTTGGGAGACACCAACAACGGTACAGCTGAATCTGGAGATCCCCTTCGTCTTAGAAATTCTGATTCTTGGGGATACGAAGCCAATTCACCAATGGCCCTGTATGGAGCCAGACCAGTGGTGTATGGACATTCGTAAGTATCCAGGCGATTTCTATATCACAGCTTTATAATACATTAAAATATATTAATTTAACCAATCTCATTGTGTTTCAGTGAAAACAAAACTACTTTTCAGAAATAAAGATATCTTAGTTTAAATATTTATTTACTTAACGATAAAAAACAATTTTTTTAGCTTTCATTGACTTTATTCAAAGTTTCCTTAGTAGTAGTCTTATTATAGTAAACATTAATATTCGAAATGGTACAATTACTGAAATTAAAGGAAGATATTGATAAATGATTATCTGCTGTATAGAATTTTGACAAATTTATATTTAAGTCTTCTTGGACCTCTGTAAATTCTGTGATAGAAGAAGTTAAATTCTGGTGGAGTTAATTTAAACTCTTCGTCAATATCCATCCTTTGATTTTTTAAATACACAGAATTTTAAACAATAAAGTAAATAATGACATCCAATGACAGATAGTACTAACAGCGGCTACTTAATTTTAAATTAATTTTTTAGTGGGAATATAAATAGGTATATGTTTGGTTGCCTACACCACAGGTCACTGCCAATCACAGAGCGTTTAATTTATGCAAGCAATGTATGTTGTGTTGCCTATAATGAAATCGTTCATTAATAGAAAATCATTCATTAATAGTGGTCATTAATCAATGATTTTGAGGGTGTTAAAATTGATCATAAATGGACAGTCGACGGAAAAATATATTAATTTAACTAATATCATGGTGTTTCAGTGAAAACAAAACCTCTGGTATCTTCCTACATAACGCAGCTGAACAATGGATAGACGCTTCTTCTGGCTCAGATGAGAAAGACCCATCAGTTTATTTCATCGTAGAAAGAGCAGCATTTGATTTATTTGTCCTTCTAGGACCTTCCCCAAAAGAAATCGTTAGGCAGTTCACGGGACTAACAGGCAAAGCACATTTACCTCAGGTAATTTATATATCTTTTATTCTACCACTGGAGTTTTAATTAAATGGTAACCAATAACAAGATCAAATACTGTATTTAAATCAATGTTTTATATTTGTTAATATGACTATTAAATTTTTAGATCTGGGCACTCGGTTACCACCAGTGCAGATTTTCCTACAAATCCCAAGACGACGTAAAAGACGTAGTAGCTCGTTTGGACGAAAACGATTTCCCCTGGGACGCCATTTGGTTAGACGGTGACCACACAGATGACTACAAATGGTTCCACTGGAACCACACCACCTATACCGATCCCGTTGAGCTACAACAAAACATTTCTGCTACCGGAAGGGTCTGCGTTTCAATCTCCGATCCCCACATCAAAGTCGACGATGATTACGATGTCTATGCTGGAGGTAAAGGCAAATATTTCACCAAATGGGCAAATGGAAGTGAAT
The DNA here is from genome assembly GCF_040954645.1 of Diabrotica undecimpunctata. Taxonomy (NCBI): domain Eukaryota; kingdom Metazoa; phylum Arthropoda; class Insecta; order Coleoptera; family Chrysomelidae; genus Diabrotica; species Diabrotica undecimpunctata. The sequence continues at coordinate 2,300,461 of NC_092810.1, forward strand.
ATGTTGGTAAGATGTAAAATTACACTATTGGTGTGTTATAAAATTTATATTTATGTTTGTGTTTAGCTGATTGTTGGCCTGGAGCATCTAGCTGGATCGACTATTTAAACCCTGAGGCCGCTGACTATTACTCGACTTGGTTTTCTTTTGAAAAATTCAACGGTAGTACTCCAACGTTGGCTGGAATCTGGAACGACATGAATGAACCTGCTGTATTTGATGATAGTACCGAAAAGACTATGCCATGGGAAGTACAACATTATGGAGGTGTCGAACACGGAGATATTCATAATATCTATGGTCTTCTTCATGTAAGTAATATTCCTAGTTAGATTTTTACAGCATATCTTTATGTAAAAACCATTGCAACATTTATTAAACTTCTGATTTTAGGTCAAATCTACCCACAAAGGTCTACTGGACAGGGACCAAAATCAAAAGCGTCCTTTCGTTCTAACCAGATCCAACTTCGCAGGATCCCAAAGATACGCCGCTATGTGGACCGGTGATAACAGCGCCACCTGGGAACACTTTGCCAACTCCATTTCAGAATGCATGAACGCCAATATGCTGGGAATGGTATTCTGCGGAGCTGATATCGGAGGTTTTATTGGTGATCCGTCCGATGAACTTTTACAAAGATGGTATCAGGTAAATATTGGAAGCTACATATTTTATCCAAGCAGAAACCTGACAAATTTTGTGTTTAGGGAGCAGTTTGGACTCCTTTCTTTAGAGGACACTCCAGCAGAGAGAGCAAACGACGTGAGCCATACCTATTTTCCAAAGAAGTTCAAGATGTTATCAGAAATGCTTTAAGACTACGTTATCGACATATTCCAACTATATACACCCTCTTCTACGAACACACAGTTACAGGAGATCCTATCATCACCCCACTTTATTACCAATATCCAGGACTTAACGACAGAGATACTCAAACAATGATTGGTTAGTTGCATCATAATATTACCATCATATTTACTTCATTTGTAATTTATTTTTTAACTTTTTATTGTTTTCCTCTCACCAGAAACTATTAATTCTGATACTTAATCTATTATCCTTTAGGTACTGATATAATGTCAGTTGCTGTCACCAAACCTGGTGTAAAATCTGTGGAAGTCTATTTCCCTGGTGGCTACTCTGATACTGACCCCTTCGACAAAAACACCGACTTCTGGTATAGAGTTGATAAATACCAATTCTCCCAATTTAGAGCTGGACTTGTTGAGCAGGTCGAAGTTGACATCGATAGCGTAAGTAGTTTCTAATATATTTAAAGTACGGGAAAACCGTCTAAACGTAAAAAGATCCTGATACATGCTGGCAAACACAAACCTTCAGTTTGTGAGCTGTTGATATATTCAAAATATTATAATTTACAGCTTTTTTACTGAAGCAAAAGAGAACAACACTAGAACCTTGTACAAGCCATAATCTTGATTATAAAAACAATAGTATGATTACTTTATTAACTGAAATAGCTGGCATGGCTTTAGAAAACTCTGTTCTGTAAAATGGAGACGTGAGCTTCACAAAAGCAAGCGATCTTCTTCCTCTTGATGTGCCTATCCGTTACGAATATTGGCGATCATCATGGCAATCTTTATTTTATCTGCAGCAGCGCGGAAAAGCTGCACAGATGTAGTATTGAACAAACTGATGCTTAAAGTTAAAATCGAGCCAAAAAAATGAACATTTATACGTTTTTTTTTATTTAATTGTTTAATATTTTATACAATTCTGTTCAATTTTTTAGTCGCCAGTATTCTACAGAGCTGGAAGCATCATCTTCAATCTTGACACCCCTCGAAAATCAATAGTTGAGGCCAAGGATGACTTCTACTCGATATATGTCAACGTTGATAGAGTAAGTAAATAAAAAACATATATTTTTATTCTATGTGCTATAACGAGGTAGGACTATTAAGTAATTTTTGATTTTTAGAGGAATTCAGCTAAGGGTCGTCTATACAAAGACGATTTGTACAGCTTTAATTACCAAAAGAAGAACTACTATTATAGTGAAGCCGAATGGGTTCCAGAATCTGAAAAGTTGCTGATAAAGTGAGTTTTCTTGTGCTTTTAATATCTTCTAAACCAGATCAAGACTTTATTTGCTATTGGACTATATTTTTTAATATTACTCATAATACAATCTAAATTTAATCCATTTAACTTGTAGTTTTTGTCCAATTTTATCATACCGTGGCCTTAAGTGCCTTTTCATAAACCCATTGCTATATTGTGCGATTCTGCTAGTCATAAGACAAGTTCGGTATTCTGCTTTAATTCTCCTTGGACGCTATTCGTCCTTAGCCTACTGCTCCCGAATTTTCTCAGCTAATACAATACTAGCCTCTTTCCGTTTCTTTCTTTGTTCCTCTTCAATCTTTCTTCTAGCTTGCATTTCATATTTATGCCCATTGTTTTTTTCTCACGCTTTCAGTCTGCTGTTCTCGTCTTTCTTTAGTTTTCTCTGTTTTTAAATAATATCAGAGGATACTCTGTGTCTAGATTAAAATATTTCTAAGCTTAGTTCTTCTGTGTTCATACTTTTTTCTTACTATGCAATATTTGTCCAAAACCTGTTTTGAACAAAGCGTCGACAATTCTATAAAAAGTGATTCCTTTTGACTAGATTTCTCATTCTATCATTTTTATTGCTCTCTTGAGTTTATTTTTTATTTCTTGTATCTTGTTTATTTATAATGTACTCACAGTTTAGTTAAAGTAATTAAGTGTCTTAAGTTTTGGTACATGTAGTACCCAAAGTACCACACTGATCACAAAGTGCTTAATACGCTGTTACTTTAAGATTAAAAGATTTTTCAAGTTATATATAGAAATTATTTCTCTTTTACAGGACAATAAGCGGAGTACCTGATCAAAGCATGATCGTATTTTTCACTAGAGTTGTAGTACATGAACTGCTTTATTCTGAAACAGGTAAGTTTTGCTTTAACTTTCAATAAACGTTAAAATAAACCGAGGAAAAAAAAACAAGAAAATTCCATGTCACCAAAAAAAAATTATTTTTTTGTCTTTATAGTGGACTATAAAGAGATATAAAAACTATCGAAAACATCTACCAAAACACCAAAATGGTCAACAAAAGTCAGAATAGATGGACAATTTACAAAACCTATAGAAATGGGCAGCCAAATAAGACAAAGGGATTCATTGAGCCCCATGCTCTTCAATTTGATCATGGATGAAATCATCAAAAGCGTAAACAAAGGAAGAGAATAGAGAATGAGAAACAAAACAATGAAAATACCAGACGTAATATTGCTAGTCCAAGAAGAAGATAGTCTTCAAAGGCTGGTCCACAAATTTAACATAAAAGCAAAGGAATTTATTATGACAATCTCATCTCAGAAAACTAAAACAATAGTATTCAGCAAAGATGTAAAGATGTAAAATAGAAATTCATGGCATCCGTATTAAACAAGATCGACCAATTACCAGAATATGCAAAAGACTTATGCATACGTTGAAAGAAATGGCTAGAGATGGAGATCTTTATCCATCCAGGAGGTCAGGACTGAAGAGACAGCCTTCGAGTGCTCCCTACAACCAAAATATTTTCTAAAATGGCACTTCCTGTGGTGAAACACTTTTAAATTAAAGATTTATTTATTTATTCAATCAAAACGTAAAAAGACATCTAGTTTTTTTATTAATCTTCATTATTTTTTAGGTGAACTACAAATCAAGAAAACAATGTTTACGAAAACCGCAGGTGGAACTCCTCTTCATGAAATTGATATAGTCAAAGCATTAAGAGAGGGAAATGGAACTTTAGAACTTAGCTTTTAATTTAATGTAGTATTTTGTCAATAATATATGTTTTACCATAAAAAATTCTAAAAATTAATCCGTTTTATTTCATAATATTTTTGAAGCGAAGCTTCTGTACTAGCGTTGTATTATTTTTTTTCTCTGCGTTAAAATACAGAGGCGAGAGTTAGAGAACTAGTACCACGAGTACAAGGTGTCACGGGTAGCGTCATTGAATAGAGGATCTTGACATCGATTCACTAGTCTCGATCAATTCGTTTCTAGTCATCATATTACTCTAAGCAGGTTTAAAATAACGAGTGTGGCAGTCCAGTGGGACTACCGGTAGAAGTTATACTTCTATACACGCGTTCGCCGTTACAAATTTATATGGGAGTCAATCTGCACAATCATTACATATGTAATGCTATAGGTAAGAGAGAGCAGAAAGAGAAAAAGAATTAGGTATATAGGTATATGGTGCATCGCTAGCTGTATATAAACATTTGACCTGTAATAGGAGTGTAGTAAATGAAGTATTGAATCAATATTTTAATAAAAATATATATTTTTATTTTCATATATGTATAAAAGGAGTTGAATGCAAAAAAAATGTTTGCACATACTCTGCAGTAAAATTTATTGTTTATTTTGTTATTAATATAAAAATACAATACAACACACTGCAACATAATTCAATATAATAATACAATACAAATTAAAATGCAATATTCATAGGTATTTAAAAATGACAATATACATAACATACTTACGCATATGTTTAATTTTCCATGATAATAATATTAATAAAAAAAAATAATATTAATAAATATTAAATATATTTACAAAAGGAACATTTTTATTCTCTAGAGAGAAAGAGAGATAAAATATATCTTGTCTCTCTCTTACTCATATCCTACATATGTAATGATTTCACCGATTCACTCCCGTACAAATGTCCAATGTCGAACGCGCGTATAGAAGTATAACTTCAATAAATAACAAAATATAGACATTCAATGAGAAGTAAAAAATTAAAAGAATATCTGTCACTAAAAGATTCAATTCGTAACGATTGTCAAAATTAAATAAAAGTCATAAATGTCATTCAAAAGATGGCATCTATAACCCATTCAGAAAAGTTCTGAAGGTCAGCAACAACCCCTATTTGAAGACTTACGTTGCCATGCAGGATATCTGCTAAATCTTTAACATCACAACAAAAACAAATTTTATAACTTTTTAAGGGGTTTTACTATGATAGTTAGCGGCTAGACTCATGTATACTTGGTAATTTTACATTGATGATGGACTCTTTAGTCCGAAAACTTTCTGTGATGAAGCATGATTGGGTATATTAAACATATACCTTTTATAAAGGATTTTTTCTCAGATACCTTAATCGGTACTTTTGCGTCAAGTTACAATCCCGTAGTTCAAAGATGAATTATTTAGTTTTTTCGTCTTTCGCCAGTATTTTTTTGAAGAATAATTTTCTAAAGTACACAAGCTATTACAAATTTTATTAACCAGTACAGTTTCAACAGCGGAAGTAAAGGAAAGTTTCGGCATCAAAATACGAGGAAGCGTTAAAATCCCGGGATTTTTGAAGTACATAGCTGTTGCAATGTGTTATTCTACTGAGGCTACAAAGATACCGTATTTCTCTTTTTAGTAGTTAAAAATAAAACTTACTTAAACTACTTAAAAATAAAAACCTGGACCAACTCTAATTTTTTCTCTTTTAACGTGGATAAAGGGTCAATTGTGGCCTAAGTGCTGTGAAACTGAACTCGCCCTCCCTACTCTATAGATACAGATACGTATATACGGTTGCCTTTCATCTTATGCACATATCTTATTATATTTTTTTCCTTTGCTGCGAGCCATGCCGATACCTTCTACCTTTATTTTACTATTAACTCACATTAACCTTTTTCTTGTTGTTTGCAACTTTCTAGCCGTTTAGTATTCCTTTTCTGAGGTAGCTTAGCTTCCTCCGTGGAAATGTTAGTTGTTGCTTTGGAAACCTCAGAGTCTTCTAAAAAACACAGTCTGCCACAAATTGGTCTCATTGCTCCTGTAGTGATCCTTTCCCAAGTTAACATGCTTCTTTTCTAACTTGGCTGCACCGTACTGAAGACGACCATTAGAAATACGTATATACGGTTGTCTTCCATCTTATACAAATATTTTATTATATTTTTTTAAGGCTCATACTAAACTTTGTCTATTTTATGACATTTTTTATATACTTTTTTTAACTTTCTGGCAGGATATCCATGCCTTTTTCAAGAAATATTATTTACTAAAAAATACTTTATCAAGAAATATAATAAGGTTTAAAAAGAGTTTTTGACGAACCAAAAATGTAAGACGATTGCGAAAAAGTACACAATTTAACATCAAAATTAAAATACTAGTAATAGCGTAAGAGAGACTCACTAAGTCATTACACGCATTTATTGCATTAATATATATATTTTTAATTTCTATAGACTCTAGGAGTCCATGACTTTTTTCTGTTCTATTCAGTTTTTAAGATCTTAGTTTTGTCACAATCAAATTTATGTTCCTTTTCGTTTTCATCTTTTGTGAGGACTATTGATTTTTATTGTAATATTTGTGAAAAAGTATTCTTAAGTTAAAAAGTTGACTGGTTTGTCCAATATATACCCCATCTTAATTTGAGCCGGCAATTTCATATACGACATTTGATTTTTTAATTGAGTGGATTTCGTTTTTAGTTTTGTAAATTTCATTTTTAAAAGATTGTGCCCTTTATAAGCAAGTGTAAGTGTGTTCTGATAGCCATTTTATATAGGCAACAGACATATAATTCTTCTTTACGATGTTATTTTTATTGTTATTGTAAAATTTATTTATTCGTGACTTGAAAGTGTTTTCCATGAGGTGATGTGGGTATGAATTAAATGCTTTTCTTACGGTCTGAGGTCTATTGATAGGATTAGATAATCTGACAGCTCTGTTGGTGAGGCCGATAACTACAGATTTCTTTGGGACAAGGAATTTTGGGACTCGACGACCAGGTTTTTTTGGTGAACGATGAAGTAGTTATTCTATGTAAAGTCAGGCCCAAAAAATTTATTTGACAATTTTTTTCAACTTCCAATGTGAATTTTAGTTTTTGGTGGAAGTTATTAAATTAATTTATCCATTTTATCCTTAGAGTTTCTTCGCAATATAATTTTGAGCTGAAGCCGATGTGATGGCAATCCAGATAAATTTAGGTTGTTTAAAAACACTGTAGAGTATTTTTTCTGCTTTTTTGATGAAGATGTTGATTTTCAATACATATTAACTTTATAAAATAAGTACTTTTATATGAAAAGAGTTAATTTCTATGATTTAAGGTAAAAAATAAAAGACGCTTACATAAAATAGACAGAATACTATATTTTATTAAAAGCTAAGTTCTAAGGTTCCATTGCCATCTCGTAATGCCTTGGCGATATCAATTTTATGAAGAGGTGCCCCACCTGCAGTTTTCGTAAACACTGATTTCTTGATTTCTAGTTCGCCTAAAAAATAATAAAAACTAATAAAAAAATAGTTAACTTCTTACATTTATATTTTTAAAAGTTATTTTGTTCATTTAGAACATTAGGAAGCTAGAAGGTCTGTATATTCTGACCTAAGAGGCAGGTTTTTCTATTTTAAACAATCTGCATATAGCAATTCAGTATACAAATAAATTATTCAGACAAGTTTTAAGATTTTGTACATTGCTAAGTGAAATATTGTTGTTTTATTGAAATGCATCAAAAATAACACTTCTATATACGTAATCAGCCAAGAACATCGATCTTCTCCGAATATATTTTTTTTAAGATGTCTTTAAATGATTGCTGAATGTGTTTTGGTAACGTTGTACTTTCCTTTGTTAACTTCCTAGTTTAATTGAATGATTTCTTAATATTTTTAAAAATAAAAACAGAGCTTACCTGTTTCGGAATAGAGTAATTCATGTACTACAACTTTAGTGAACAATACAATGATGCTTTGATCAGGTACTCCGCTTATTGTCCTGTAAGAAAGAAATGTGCAATTTAATTTCCATACGTTACTTAAAAGCCAGCTAATCTTTTAATCTCAAAGTATAACCGTATAAAGCACGTAGTTTCTTTTAAATGTATTACTCGCGCGCACTTAGCCGAACCGGCCGGCCACGGAACGTACAGCTACAATCCGGAATTAAATGCCGTAAAGCACATTTATCGGCAAAATTAAATCAGCTCAGTCAATAAATGAACCTATTTTATAGAAGATGAATTCGACAATTACTATTATTTGGCAAAAACATATATTTTGATACGGAAAAAAAAAGAGAAATAGAGAATTGAAAAAAAGTAAAACAATGTGAGGAGTCAGCGGGAACAATAATCCACAAAAGTCCACAAAAAACAGTTTTCGCGGAAATCGAAATTTAATGTTTCAAATTGTTTTAACTAAACCGTATCAATTTTTTCAGTGGTACGTTGACATGTTTACAGAGGAAAAATCAAGAGAAAACAAAAAATATTTTATTTGCGAAACGTCATACAAAAAATTGAGTGTGCCGGCATGGAACATGAACGTTCTTCCCAGTAACTTCAAGCTTCTGCGTCACAAAATCTTTCTTTCTCCGAACTTCCCTCCTGTTAAGTATCTTGTAAATCATTGTAGAACTTTCTAGAGTTTACGTTTTCCAAATATTTGGTCAATTGGAGAAGACCTTGTAACTTGGCAGCTTTGACCGGAAGTGGGCCGTTGTACAAAACTTCGGGATGATTGTGGTTAGTAACTTCCTTCTTTTCTTCTTTTTTCGGTGTCCTGTCCAATTATCGAACGTTGGCGATCATATTGTCGATAATAACTTTATTTAAGGCGGCTCTAAATAAATTAGCGGTGGTCTCTTGATACCATTCCCGGATTTCGGAGCCATTATGTTCTTCTTCGGCCTGGGCCACTCCTTCCATCGATCTTACCCTGTATTAAGAGATGTAAAAGGTTATTCATCTCTGGATGTCTCTCTACATGACCGAAATATTTTAACTTTCGAATATTTAATCTTTTTTTTTCTGTACTCTTTTTCATTCGATGTAAAACTATTTCATTTCTTATTCGACCAACCCAACTTATCTGCAATACTCGTCGATAAATCCACATCTCAAAGGCTTCCGATTTTTTCATTAATGTCTCTGTAAGGGTCCAGCTCTCCATACCATACAGCAATGTGGAGAATATGTAGCAGCGTATTAATCTGCTTAATTAAAATTTTCTTTAATTTATAGAAGGCGGCTCTGGCTTTTTCAATGCGTATTCTTGTTTCTTTATTTATATCCCAGTTATCGTTAACGTTTGCGCCCAAATACGTAATATTGTGGACTCTTTCTAACTCTATTCCATACCTTTATTCCTCTATTCCTTAGAAGTATTAAGTTTTAGCCCATATTCATCATATGCTTCAGTCGTTGTAGGTCTTCTTCATTGGAGGCAATAAGTACCGTATCGTCTGCATATCTGAGATTGTTGACATTAATTTCGTTGATTTTATTGCCTGTATCTTCAACTAAGGCTTCTTTGAAAATAAATTCGGAGTAGATGTTAAAAAATTGGGGGGGGGGGGGAATACATCCTTGCCTCACTCCACGTCGTATTTCCACTACTTCTATCGTGTTGTGTCCAATTCGTATGTTTACACATTGATGCCAATACAAATTTTTGATAATACGGGGATCTCGGTCATCAATTCCCACCTGGTGCAAGACACCTATAAGTTGGTCATGGTTTACTCAGTCAAAGGCCTTTTTGAAGTCAATAAAATACCGATTGTTCGATATTCCTACATCTTTTAACCATGTCGAAAGGAATCGAAAAACTGTGTAATTTTGATTTTGTCCTCCACAAGAGTCGCAAAATATTATCAAATTTTAAACCTGAGATGACAGTACGTTATACACAAAGTGATGAATCCGATAATTACCGATTCATCATACGTATAGAAAACAGGGGTAGAAGCATACATTAAAAGCTTATAAAATTAAGTTGGCGTTTATAGTAGACATCGTTTGAGGTCACATTAGGGGTTGGTAAATTTTTTTGGAACTCTATGGTTATGGCTTCGGTATCGATTTTTTCTGACGACAATTTTCGATATTTTCTTTTTATACACTTTTTATAGTGTCACAGTAGCGACGGTTGTCTTTCCTAGGAAAACCGCATTCATTATTAAACTTTGTTTTAAAAATTTCGAGAAACTTGTTACGATAATTTATTATCGAGATTTTTTTCTAAGTACATAGTATGTAACTTATGTTGAGTTCTTCAGGGAGATAAGTTTTCTTACTTTTTTTCTGGGAGTAATGCGATTTTCTTCATTAAGTTCATTAAATTGAGTCAAAATGCGTCGCCTTTCGGCTTTATTGGCGTTCGAAAACGGTGGCACTTGCAATCTGGCTCTATTTCATGAGTGGTGGCTCTCAGAAGTTTCATAACGTTACAAAAACGGCCTGTTTTTCTTCTTTTTTTTTAGCAGCAGTAACCACATCTACATCACTACAATCGCTACCACTACTTTTCATTTTAATCAGTATGTACTCACTACTATACTATTGCTCAAATAGAATCAACTGGCAAACTAGAACACACTAACGAAGTCGCTAAACTAAGAGAGAGAATCACAGAAATGATGCATCCAACCCGACCTGTTGAGACAGAGAGGGAGCGCCTTCGGACCCTGACGATTATTTCCTCGCAGCGCGCGGACTATTATGGTTCTTCCCCAGTACACCGTTTTATTTAACATTTGTTATAAAAGGACTATAAATGTTTTTCCCTTTTACTCCGTATCATCCGAAAGTAATATGTATTCATGACTAGAAAACTTCATCATCTCAATTTCGACCAAAAGTGAACTATGATTGTGTTCCCTCTGACACCTCATATACAAACAGCAAAACTGTTTTTAGATTGTTTAAGCACAGTGAAAAGAGAAAGAATAGATCAAAAGATAGTTAGTAGATGTTGGATGCGAAACGATTGAAATATACGTCAAAAAACATCTTTTTATGAGATATTGTATTAGAGCGTCAGAGTCGGGATTAGCAGTTAAGGATGAGTTGTAGTTCTATTTACACAGTACCTTTAACTGTTTACTTCATAAGCGTCATTTGAATTCCTCGAAACATAGTCGCCATGCTCAAATGCTTTTTTTTATATAAAAACATAAAAAAAACTTACGTTATCACCATCTTGTCAGTTTCTGGAAGCCATTCTGCTTCGCTATAGAAGTAGTTCCCTCTTTGGTAATTAAAGCTGTACAAATCGTCTTTGTATAGACGACCCTTAGCTGAATTTCTCTAAAAACCAAAAATAAGTTCATAGTCTAACTAGGTTGTAGCACACGAGACTAAAATATCTATCTTTTATTTACTTACCCTATCGATGCTGACATATATTGTATAGAAGTCATCCTTGGCCGCAACTGCTGATTTTCTGGGAGTATCAAGATTGAAAATGATGCTTCCAGCTCTATAGAACACTGGCGACTAAAAAATTAAATGGAATTGTATACGTTATTAGGGAATCATCTATAGAAAACATATATAGCAAAGCTGTAAGCTAAGAAATAAAGTGTGATAGAACATAGATGGCATAGTAATTGATCCAAAGATTCTAAAACAGCGATAAAAAGAATAAAAGGTGAGTCGTACATTGACATGGTTTGTGTTTGCTGGCGTTTATTAGAATCACTTTACTTGTAATATAAATTACTTACGCTATCGATGTCTACTTCCACTTGTTCTACTAGTCCAGCTCTAAATTGGGAGAATTGGTATTTATCAGCTCTATACCAGAAGTCGTTGTTTTTGTCAAAGGGATCAGTGTTAGAGTAGCCACCAGGGAAATAGACTTCCACCGATTTTACATCAGGTTTGGTAACAGCAACTGACATTATATCAGCACCTAAAGAATAATGAATTTATTACCAGAATTAATAGTTTCTGGAGATAATGAATCAAAAAGAATGTAAATATGGTCGTAAGCATATGATTCGACTTACCAATCATTGTTTGAGTATCTCTGTCATTAATTCCTGGGTATTGATAGTAAAGTGGACTGATAATAGGATCTCCTGTAACTGTGTGTTCGTAGAAGAGGGTGTAGATAGTTGGAATATGTCGATAACGTAGTCTTAAAGCATTTCTGATAACATCTTGAACTTCTTTGGGAAATAGATACGGTTCCCGTCTTTTGCTCATTGTGTCGGAGTGTCCTCTGAAGAAAGGAGTCCACACTGCTCCCTAGAAATTTTTTTTATTAATTACAAAACAGCTTCACATTGAGTTAAATATATATTTGCCGATATTTACTTGATACCATCTTTGTAAAAGTTCGTCTGACGGATCACCGATGAAACCTCCGATGTCAGCTCCACAGAATACCATTCCCAGCACATTGGCATTCATGCATTCCGAAATAGAGTTGGCAAAGTGTTCCCAGGTGGAATTATTGTCACCGGTCCACATAGCGGCGTATCTTTGGGATCCCGCGAAGTTGGACCTGGTTAAAACGAAAGGACGCTTTTCATTTTTGTCCCTGTCCAGCAGACCTTTGTGGGTAGATTTGACCTAAAATTAGAAGTTTAATAAATGTTATAATATTTGCTCAAAGATATCTCATAAACAATTTCTACTTACATGAAGAAGACCGTAGATGTTATGAATATCTCCATGTTCAACACCTCCATAATGTTGTACCTCCCATGGCATGGTCATTTCAGAACTATCATTAAATACTGAAGGTTCATTCATGTCGTTCCAAATTCCAGCCAGCGTTGGAGTACTACCGTTGAATTTTTCAAAAGAAAACCATGTTGAATAATAATCAGCGGCTTCAGGGTTCAAATAGTCGATCCAGCTGGATGCTCCAGGCCAAGAATAATCTAGACATATATAGAAATGTAAAATTTATGATACATGGATAATTTAATTTCAAATCCTACCAACGTATTCATTTCCGTTTGCCCATTTGGCAAAATATTTGCCCTTAGCTCCAGCATAAACATCGTAATCATCGTCGACTTTGATGTGAGGATCTGAAATTGAAACGCAGACTCTACCAGTAGCAGAAATATTTTGTTGTAGCTCAACGGGATCAGGGAATGTGGTGTGGTTCCAGTGAAACCATTTGTAGCCGTCTGTGTGGTCACCGTCTAGCCAAATGGCGTCAAAAGGGATATCGTTTTCATCCATGCGAGCTACGACGTCTTTTACGTCATCTTGAGATCTGTAGGAAAACCTGCACTGGTGGTACCCGAGTGCCCAAATCTAAAAATTTATCATGTATCTTTATAACTACAGTTCTTTAATTGTTCTGTATAAATTTATCGTAAGTAGTTGATTTAGATAAAGCGTTTGATCTTTAATGAAAATTTCTGTTATTTTTGAATAAAATTTATATAAATTACCTGAGGTAAATGTGCTTTGCCTGTAAGTCCCGTGAACTGCCTAACGATTTCTTTGGGGGTAGGTCCTAGAAGGATAAATAGATCAAATGCTGCTCTCTCCACGATGAAATAAACCGACGGATCCTTGTCATCTGATCCAGAAGATGTGTCTATCCATTGTTCAGCTGCGTTGTGCAAGAAGATACCAGAGGTTTTATTTTTACTAAAACACCACATGATTAATTAGTTCAATATATATTTATATTATTATAATAGTTATGAATTTGTGAAGTTTTATTATAACAATCAACTCGATACTTACGAATGCCCATACACCACTGGTCTGGCTCCATAAAGAGCCACTGGTGAGTTGGCGTCATAGCCCCAATGATCAGAATTTCTTAGACGGAGCGGATCTCCAGATTCAGCGGTACCGTTGTTCGTATCGCCCAACGCCAAATTCATCGCGTGGTCCATTAGGCCATATAGTCTATCCGCTTCTGGGAAGTCCGCTTTGAAAGTAAATGCTTTACTTTCGCCGGTCTAAAAAACAAACAAATTTTATTCGATTTTGAGAAATTTACATGTTTTTTTGCGTAGTTAAGGTAAAACTTTGGATTTTTACCTGTCTAATCTACCTGTATAAGATGTTTACGTCAAATCGATGATTTTTTCACATATTGATGAGGTATTATCAGATCTTGCATTTCCGTTCTTTGCCCTCTTATGAATTTCCACATCTCTTTATGCAATCTGTAAAAGTCGTATTAGATTTCTTTAAAGAATTTTTTCCACTGTTTTGTCTTCTTCTTTCTTACTAGTTCATGTGTCTCTTATACTTTTCAAAGGCTTCTTGTGTTCTTTTTTATGCAAATTACCAGCAAGCCTCCTTTTTTTCTTGACATTTTAATTTTTTTCGTCAGAGAATTACTATCATAGCTTGATAATACAAAAAAGTATACTTACATTCTCAACTACTAATCGTTCGCCATCCAAAATTACTTGTTTCATTCCCTGGTGGTAGAAGGTTACAGTAAGGGGTGGTCCAGAAGCAATAACAACGTTGTAATGGAAAGAATTATTTTGAGGTGTCACGATTAGGCTGTCATCTTTAGTTTCACTTTCCAGTCTACGAAATTAATGATAGGTAAGTACAAATTAGGCAGTAAGAGCTTTATAGCTTTGTAAAATACTACGGTAGTACATTTTATCGACGGCAAACAACTAATATAACTTAACCTTAATAGTTTTTGTAGTCAATATGAAAATAATCAACCAAATCACGAACTTACGGTAACTCTTTCAGTTCTTCAATGATGACGATATCTCCAAGTTCAAATCTTTTGCTATTTGGGTCTTCAACCTTAACCCTTATTTTGTTGACTTCGAACATAGAAAGCAGTAGATTTAAGTTGTCGCCATTCTTGTTCTTTAAAGGTACCGTCAATATGTTGTCTTTGATAGATGAAGAATGAACATCGGCTGAGTATTTGGAATTGTCATCGACGACATAGTTACGGAGACGCCTGAAATATCGTTTTTAATAAAAAAAAAAGTTGAACGAAAGAATTTGTTATACTTACTTGCAAAATGGTCGTTCTGAACATTTTTTGAACACAGGATTGTCAGCGGCTGTGGCTGTGGATGCCAAAATAGCTACTAGTATGGCGTACCTGCAAATATAAAATAAGTTATCGGTTCAAAAGTGTATTTAAATTAAAAATATATGTTTTTATATTTCTTTGTTTTTCTTCTATCTTATTTTGTCAATAGTTGTTAAAGGGTGTTTTCTTTTTAATTACTGCATTTCCACTGCTATTTTAAAGCATTCTTCATCATACAAATTCCTCTTTGCTTTCGTTTGGCTCTTTTGTAAAAATAATTTATCATTTTCTACAATAACTGGCTCTATTATATACTCAGTGACATTAGAAGTGTTACACCCAGAAGGAATAATTTCTTGAACTTAATTTTTTGGCAATATGGTAGATTTACATCAAAAATGAAACGATAACGTTGTCAAGAATGTTTATTAACAAGTAATCAAAAAAAAAATAATAATGTGTGTGGCGACCCCGCAGCTGAATACACTCCTGTATACGTCTAGGCATTGACAAAATGAGATGATCGATGTCTGCTTGTTGCACCGCGTTCCAAACAACTTGAACTTCATGTATTAACTGTGCCAGAGTCTGTGGAGGAAGGTGCAAAGTGGACACTCTCCTTCCCATCATATCCCATACATGTTCGATAGGATTTAAATCCGGAGCACGGAGCGGCTACGACAAAACATTAACGCCAGCTTCTTGGAGAAAGTCCATAGTTTGACGAGCAATACGGGGACACGCGTTGTCTTGCTGAAAAAGGACGTCTTGACGGCCGTCGAGATAAGGCACTAAAGTGGTTTGTAAGATGTCATCATCATAACGCGCAGCTGCCATATTACCTCGAATAAATACAAGTGGTGATCGGCTACCATAGGCAATAGCCCCCCAAACCATTACTTCAACTGTCCTGTGTACATGCCTCTCAACAGCAAACCCGGTATCTCGTGGTTCTCCACGACGGCGTCTTACCATGCTAGCAACTATCATGCATTCCTAAACAGAATCGTGATTCATCACTGAATGCTATATTACGCCATTATGCCACCCAATGCTGCCGTTCTCTGCACCAATTCAAACGTTGATGACAGTGGTCCACAGTCACAGGAAGCACTAGTCGTGGGCGGAATGAAACCAGTCCAAAGGCTCGAATGCGACAGTATAATGTACGCATACTAACAGGTCTACCTACTAATCCAAACCATTGGTCAGCAATTTGACGCGTAGTAGCAAAACGGTATCGCAGAGCCAGTAATCTAAAGCGCCTATCTTGATGCTCTGTGGTACGCCTCGGTTGACCAGTTGGTCTTCTTCGTGTTCCTCTACCTTCGTTTGTCCACACAAAGCAGACACGCTAACCGTCATTGCCGTACAATTAACACGGCGGTCAACTTTGCGATATGACAAACCCATATCTCTATACGCAATAATTCTACCCCTCTCAAAATCGCTAACATAGTGGTAATTTTGGTATCTTCGAACTCGAGGCATTTTCTTACATTGAATATAATTTAGACTGAGGAATAATAATTAAAAATTTCTATACGAACCGGTTTTTACAAATCGGTCTCTTCACAAAAAAATGTAAAGATAAAACTTTATTTTTACAAAAAGTAGAAAAGATTAAAGATTGGTATTGTTATCATAGCATGTTTTAAATATAGTCATTATGTTGCCAAAAAATTAAGTTCAAGAAATTATTCCTTCTGGGTGTAACACTTCTAATGTCACTGAGTATAGTTTGCCAAATTTACTCTATTCCCAGTTTCTCTTCGTCTTTCCGAGATATATCGATTTTTTCTCCTTGAATTTGTTTTTGTCATTTCGTTATTTTTTTGCACCATTTCACATATAGCTCTAACCAAAAAATTGTGTAAATCCATTTCACCTTCTTTCATACTTCTTCTGGTTAACCATCCTTCAATTAGGAAACATCCAGGTTCCCTAATGTATTTTTTTCACTACCATATTTTTTCCATCGCAAAACTGATTAGCTTTTAGCCATTATTATTTATAATGCTTGGTATGTATTCCAGCTACTATGTTATTCATAGCTTCTTTTCCCACTTTGCATTGCAATCAGCGATTGCTGTTTTTATATAGTGTTTTGATAGATGCTCAGATTGATCCGTCAGTTGCTCGTAGAATAGGTTTTTTTATCATCTTTTCTCGGATGGGACGTGTATGTTAATTATACTTATATTCATTTTTCTTCCCCTATCTTAAATTGCACAATTACTATTTAAAACTATTTAATGAGGGTTATTAAAAAGATCCAAAAGTTCCATTTTGCTCCTATAGGTAACATTTTGAAGCAAAATTAATGCAAGTCATTAATGATTTCTTTTTTTCCTTTATGTAATTTATATTTAGTGTCTTTTCGTTTCTAAAGAAGTCTAGTGTTATATAAAAGAGTTCTTGATTTTTTTTACTAAATTTTTTTCGCCAAATTCTACTTATTTCTTTTTTTTTATTTGTTCTGTTTTCTTATTCTGTTATTTATGTATATTTTCCATTTATCTTTCCCAAGTTTCATTTTATTTTTACTTCTATTTTATTTTTATTTTCTTGTTGATTTCGCCAGTGTTATCAATTTTGCTTCCAGTACTATTTTGTATTGTTCTTCTAATTTTTTCCTGCTATTTTGTATATTTTTAAAGTTTCTTGTTCAATTTTTGCTGAACTTAAGGCTTGTTCTTATTTTTTATTCTTAGATTTTTCTTTAATTTTAGTTATTAGTAAAAAGTGACCACTACCTATCTCTGAGTAACTTACTGAGTACGGTAATATATTTTTGTGATATTAAAGTTGTTGCTATGGGCAAGAATTGTCAATTTAAAACCATTACAAAATAAACAAATACTCACCTTATCATCACTACCATAAGAAGTACACCACTTAGGTTAACTGGCAATGATCCTACCTATAAATATAATTATGACTACCTCTTATCCTATTGTTATAATTATCATCAACCACTTGACTTTTATCACGATATTAAGAAGATTAGCTGATGCAAAACAATAAAATATAATAGTAACAACAAACAATTATTTTCGAAAAAACAACATTTTATTACAGTCAGTTCGGCTTTTTGTCTAATAAATGTACCAGTTTTCTGTACTACATGAGGTCTATCAAGCACTAAACAATCATGTTTATACTGCCACTGTTTTTTGTGACTATGCCAAAGCTTCTGATTGTGTAAATCACGACATTTTGATAAAAAAAATATATTTCTACAGAATTCGAGATATTTCTTTGAATTGGCTTCAATCTTACTTGGGAAATAGGAAACAACTAGTTAGAGCTGAATGATATTGAATAATATGTTCTTTCAGCTAGATATCATTTTGTCAATATACGGAACTTAAGGAAAGAAGTTGTAGATTTAAGTTGTAAAGGGAGATGGTTTTTTTGCCGAATATAATATAGATTTCTTTACTAACTCAGTGGACGGGATCGGTAAAGCACATCAAAGCTTGAATTTCTAGTGGAGTAGTCATGATTAGGTTTTGCTGGAAAAACATGAAGGTGTTTACAAATTAAGCAAACACTTTCTAGAATATATAGAGAGAGAAGAATTAAAATCCCGTGATTTTTGAAGTAGCTTTTGCAATATGTTATTCAACTGAGGTCAAAAAGGTACTCTTTAAAGGTGGACAAGTCACCAGGAGACATCTCTCTTATGTGGGCAGGTGTGGGTCAGGACTCGTCGACGTTTATCTCCCTATACTGTCTTGTTTTGATTTTGTAGGGTTTGTTAAAGACAAACTTTGATTCAATTGAGTCGCAGCCTGTCTGTAGCGGTCGTAGCGCATCCAGCTCTCCCCGCCATAAACGAGTTCTCAATTTTCCCATTCCTACATCAAGGTTTGCAACAGCTGAGCGCAGTCGCATCATTGTCACTAGCGCCACCTCTTTGACATATATCTAGAGGCGTGATGCCAATGACCAACTACATTGCAGCAGTTGGTGTTATTTTCATAGCACCTGTTATATTTACGCAAACCTTCCGCTGAATATGGTTTAGTTTGTTAATCGCTGTTGCCTGTAGCACTTTTGGTACCTAAGCAATAGCTCCGTAAGTTAGAATTGACCTAATGACAGCAGTGTAGACCCAGGCGATCACCCTGTGCGAAAGGCCCCAGGTGCGTCCGATCGTTCGTCGACACTGCTCATAGGCAATATATGCTCTTTTAGCTCTACCATCTAAGTGTGAGTTCCATGTTAACTTCCTGTCAAGGGTAATACCAAGGTACTTCACCTCCTCAGAAAAATTTAGACTGTAGTTTAGAATCCTTGGGGATATTAACCCCGTGATTCTTCTTTTCCTGGTAAAGAGAACCATCTCTGTTGGTGGACCACCGATATACGTATTTCTGACTATTGGTCGTCTTCAGTATGGTCCAACCAAGTTAGAAAAGGAACATGTTAACTTGGGAAAGGATCACTACAGGAGCATATCTTCCTGCAGAAGAGTATCGATTAAAAAGTTTGTTCGAACGATATTGTTTCGAACAAGTCAGCAAATTTGATAATTTTGAGGTTATTATCACAAATGGTAATGAAGAGCATCAAGGAAAAATCAAAAGAACATGAAAAAGGTGTAAAGCTATGTATCACAGTAATGTGTCCAGTAGTAAATCATTGCTGTGAATTATGGATATTAAATAAATAAGAAGGAAATAAGCTAGAAATACGGAAGAGGAAAAATAAAACAATTAAAGATCTGTATGGAAAATGCATAATAACAGAGAAAATTAGGAAACAAAGGATTCTCTTCAAACGCCAATAAATAATTCAAGTTTTAACATCAACTTAAGACAATTTTTCTCACCTAAAACTCTCCTCAGATGTAGATAAATATGAAGAAACCAAAATAGCAATCATAAGTTTATTGATATCTTTCATATGCTTTTTAAAATTAATTGTTTGTTGTTAGTGGTAATTATTGTTTTGCGTCAGCTGATCTTCTTAATATAGTGATAAAAGTCAAGTGGTTGATGATAATTTAAACAATAGGATAAGAGTTATATTTATATCTACATGTTATAGATCAGTGTCAGTAAATCATAATTGGTGTACTTCTTATGGTAGTGATGATAAGGTGAGTATTTGTTTATTATATAATGCTTTTAGAGGCACAAATCTTGCCTTTAGAAACAAAATAAATATCGCAAAAATATACTGAAGTTAATATTTTTAATAGAGTATTATTTTATCGTAAATAGTCAATAGTTTTTTGTTAATAATATATTGCTCTGATTGGCTGGTGTCAACAGTTGGATTCAAAGTCCTTTTTTGAGCAAGGATCGGTATGTTCCTCATGTACAATTACAAAAGTCCAGATTACTGAAATATAGGCATCATAATATCCTATAAAATTGATCTTGACAAATATGAAAGTAAGTGTAAAACTTTTTTTTTTTAAATTCTTACAGAAATCTTAAAAGGGACATTTGCAGATCACATAAAAATTATATCCGAAAGTAAAAAATAACTTCTAAATATACAGAAATATCAGGTTAAATTTGATTTTTCATATAGTGCCTCTACGACTCGGTTAGCAGGACACATCAGAGCGGCTTATTAGAGGGCTTCCAAACCTTTGAATCTGATTAACACTATTTTAAGTATGTTTTATTGATTTAAAAAGGCTTTTGAAAAGTTATTATGTTTCATATTTGCACTTGCAGGTTCGCCATATTTTTGGTTGTTTTGGTGACCACAACCACAGCAGTTGACAACACAATCTTCAAAAGTTGTTCAGAACGACCATTTTGCAAGTAAGTAAAACAAATTCTCCCGTTCAACTTTTTCTTATTAAAAACGATATTTCAGACGTCTCCGTAACTATGTCGTCGATGATACTACCAAATATGCAGCCGATGTTTATTCTTCATCTATTAAAGACAACATATTGACGGTACCTTTAAAGAACGAAAACGGCAACAACTTGAACCTACTGCTCTCTATGTTTGTAGGCAACAAAATAAGGGTTAAGGTTGAGGACTCAAATAGTAAAAGATTTGAACTTGGAGATATCGTCATCATCGAAGAACTGAAAGAGTTATCGTAAGTGAATAATTTGGTTGACTATTGTATTGTTTGTTTTAACTCATTGAAAGTCTTCTAAAACTAACAGTATAACAAGGTAAATTAATAACTTTTATTTAATTAACCGTACAAATATATTCATTCCTCCATACTCCTTCAAGTCTAATTGCCTTATACAGGGTGAGTCACCACTATAGTTTATTTTTATGAACGAGAGAGTAATTAGCATAATTTTAATAATGGTTCCGACCACTCCATGGGCGTGCTCAAGATTAATTGAAAAATTATTTTGAATAATTGTAAAAAATAAATGAATTATTTCAGTGTTATAAAGTGTTATGTGTATGTAAACAAAAGTGACCTCTTTTATCACACACTATATTAGAACTGACTGGCCTACATTAAAAAGGGTTTTAAAAAATTCACATTTTTTTTTAATTTTTAAAAATTACACAAGAGAAAAAGAGTTTTTAAAACCGTCTAAGGTATGTTAAATAGATGAATAAAAATATTAATATAAAACTTACAGCTACTTGTTACAAATCCAAATCAGATTCAGAAGATGAACTTTCAGAACCAAGATTTATAATAACTGGCTCGATCATTTTATCAGTAATATTGTCCAGCTTCCACATTTTTTCCTCTTCTTTAATAGTGTGATTTACTGCCTTTGCCCAGTTTTCAGGTTTTACATTATTTACGGCCTCCAAAAACAACTGTTTAACATCATGAATTTTAAAAGTGGTATTTTTTCTTGAAACTTCACTCTTTATCTGTGCCCATACCAGTTCAATCGGGTTTAATTCACAATGATATGGTGGGGATCTAAGTACTGTCATTCCACGATTTTTGGCAATTTCATCAATTTCGTATTTTTTAAATTTTTCTTTATGAAGGGCACACAACGAATAAAGTTCCTTTCTTATAGATTCGGGATGGTAAGTAATATTTTTTGAACTCAGCCAATTCTGCAAGTCTTTTTTTAACCACTTGGTTGTGGGCAGTCCTTCTATAAGTCTGGAGTGATAACTTGCATTATCCATTACTATTACACAGTTCTTAGGAAGAAGATCTATCATTTGTTCGAACCATTCTTGAAAGACATCAGCGTTCATGTCTTCATGGCAGTCACCGGTACGAGTTGATTCAAAAGTTAATAAACCACCTTCAACAAAACCGTCTGAACTGCCAATGTGTACTATTATCAGCCTGCGTCCCTTTCCTGATGTAGGGTTTAAACCAGTAGATAAGTTATTTACAAAAGCATGCCTTTGACTTGTAACAGCTTCATCCTGCCAAAATTTATTTGGTGTATGACCCTCGTTGATCCATGTTTCATCAAGATAAAATATTTTTCTTATTTGGTTTCTCATTTCCTTTATGGTTCTTAGAAAATGTCTTCTCCATATGACAATATCGCTTCTTTCTAATAAAATAGACTTTCTAGGATTCTTTTTCCAGCGGAAGCCTATTTCTTTTAAAAGTTTCCATAACGTACTTCGACTCATTGCTGGGTAATCCTTATCATCTCGAACTGAGACAAGAACTTTATCCAATGTTGGAAATTCTTGTCTAAAGAAGAATTCATGCACTTTCCGTCGAAGTCCATTTTTAAAATGATATTCTATTTGAAATTTTGGTTTCCCTGGAGCATTACGTGGCATTTGAAAACTACCACATTTCTCTTCTTTAATAACTCTGTAAATCGTAGATTTCCCAACACCAAGTGTACTGCTAACTAACTCAACGGTCTCATCAACACTTTCACATAAACGTTTGTCTGTAAATGATTTAAAACAATTAAATATTAATGTTTTTTTATTAACTGTTAGAGGACCAATTTTTCGGCGTTTACACGGCACTTCCAAATTTTCCATAACACTAGTATACACAATAAACTTCACCTTGCAACTGAAGTACCTACTTTTAGTGAACGGTTAAGAATTTTGAATACGCCACTTGGACCTTCCTATATACAAAATGGAAAAACCCACTATCACATTTTCTGTGGAATAAGTTTAGAAGGTAATTATCTAGTCAATTACTGTCGTAGATTCCTGGAATTAAAGAATTAAATGTTTGATTGTTGAAACCCTTACTTCGTGGAATGCACTCATTTCAGATAAAATAAAACGGTTTATTTTATCTAAAGAATTAAACTTTATTTTGCAAATAGGCAAAGAATTAAACTTTATTTTGCAAATAGATAAAATAAAATGTTTTATTTTATCTATAGAATTAAACTTTATTTTGCAAATAGGTAGGTACTTATTAAACTTTTATTGGTTATATATAACCAATAAAATAAACATCTTACATTTCTTGCAAATTCATTAGTACCTGTTAACCTCCATCACTCCGACACTGGCAACCTTATTTAGGGATTAGTAATCCTCACAACTATTGTATTCTATTCTGCTCCAACCTTTATACCTGGTGGTCATACTCAATTTAAAATTGTTTTCCTATATACTTCTGTAAACTTGTTGACAAATATCTGTTTTTCATTGAGTCACCCGTATCAACAGTTTAGGGATTTGCATACATAATTTATTGTTTATTACTCTCTCATACATAGAAATACACTATAACGAGACGGAAGATTACAGCGAAACGGTAAAAGATTTAAAATTTTTTTTAAATATATAGTATGTAGGTTGATAAAGGCTACATTTTAAAATTACTCTGAAATATACAGGGTGTCCTAATAAAGCGCGGCGTTTCAAACTTATATTTTTTCTTATGGATAATTCTTCATTTTTAGGAACAATGAAAGTTAAATATTAGACATATTAGACACACATGTTTATATTTTGACAATTACCAGACCGTAATGTCAGAAAATGAGAATGTCATACAATGACATTAACTAACTATATCTTTTGTTTTAAAATCAATATACCGATGAAGAGTTTAAATAATTGTAAATTACGCAAAAACTATGAAACTTAAGTAGAGGATATATCTTTTTACCATTCAAAAGAGGAAACTTTTTTTACGGTTAATTAATATCCATGGTGTTCCATTTAAAATAAGCCTCATATTAGATATTGAATAATCCAAAATTGAAACTAAGTTTCTAACACCCTGTAAATAAACGTTTAATAATCAATAATTAAATAAGTCGAGAATGAGTCTTCTTAAAAAAAATTATAATATAGTAAGTTGTGGTTTATTTTGTATTATTTTGTATTATTTGTTTTATTAAAATTCTTTCTGATTCGTTGTGTATCAGCAAGTAAAATTATAAAGTATACATATTTGTTCACAACTACATTGGTTTCATTTATAACAAATATGTCAAAATGGCGGGTTTAAAAATCGAGAGTAACAACTATAAATATTTTGAAAGCAAAAAGAAAATTTTAAATTACGCAAAATCTATCACTCCTAGTTATAGGATATCCATATACCATTCGAAAGTGGAAAATTTTTTTAATATAATAATTCATTAATATGCAGGGTATTCTATTTGAAATAAGCCTTATATTACACATTTAATAATCCAATAATGCAAATTTTGAACACCCTGTAAATAAATGTTTAATAATTAATCATGAAATACATTCAACCAATATCCAACTATTTAGATGTATAACCAATTTTATTAAAATTTCCTAAATAAGTTAGGAATGAGTCTTCGTTTAAAGCTTTACATTTTAAGAATATTCCACATAACTCAGAACACTCTGTACATAGGTATAGGGAAGTCTTATGAAACTATACCTTATTTTTTGCCGAAAATGAGAAAATGCAATAAAATATAGGGTGTCCCATAAGAAAAAATATAACTTTGATACGCCGCACTTTATTGGGACGCCCTGTATATTTTAAAATAATTTTAAAATAAGTGTAGCGCTTATCAACCTTCAAACTATAAATTTTAATATGAAAAAGACAGAAAAGATTTGATTTCACGTTCAAAGCGTCTATGTATTTGTTGATACGTATTTCGACTTAATAAGTCTCATTAGAACAGTTATTCATAGCCGTTCTTAACGTGAAAAATAATCTTCTCTGTCTTATTAGGAAGCAACAATAAAATGGCTTCGTTATGGACGCAATAGCGACAGTACGATAGCGATGAGTACAAGAAACAAATTCGTTAAGGATTTCTGCTTAGTTGACGAGACATGTGGAATGCAAATTTTAGATTCCCCATGTCTCTATTAACATCTTTATCAACGTCTGGCTATGCCTTGCAATTTTTAGAAGGCTCCAGATTAAAGCAGAAATCTGAATTTGTTTCGAAACTATCTTACCGATTTTTCTATCAGATGTCGCTATTGCGTCCATAACGAAGCCATTTTATTATTGCTTCCTAATAAGACAGAGAAGATTATTTTTCACGTTAAGAACGGCTATGAATAACTGTTCTGATGAGACTTATTAAGTCGAAATACGTATCAACAGATACATAGACGCTTTGAACGTGAAATCAAATCTTTTCTGTCTTTTTCATTTTATTCGGATCTACTCTGTATGAGTACAAGAAACAAATTCGTTAAGGATTTCTGCTTAGTTGACGAGACATGTCGTGGAATGCAAATTTTAGATTCCCCATGTCTCTATTAACATCTTTATCAACGTATGGCTATGCCTTGCAATTTTTAGAAGGCTCCAGATTAAAGCAGAAATCTGAAGTTGTTTCGAAACTATCTTACCGATTATAAATTTTAATTTTTTTAAAATCTTTTACCGTTTCGCTGTAATCTTCCGTCTCGTTAGTGATGACTCACCCTGTATAATAGTTCGCCTTACTCTTCGAAACAGTTCCAAAACTGTGGTATTATCTTAACGTCATTACAGATTCAATGCTTCTCCGGTTTGATCAGGAGCGTAGCAAGGCTGCTGTAACACTATTTTTCTTATGACCACAAAAACTATTAAAATATTACAATTATTTGTCGTAGTATTTTACACACCTCTTCTCTAATTTCTACCCATCTATCATTAATTTCCCAGATTGGTAAGTGACACTTTGGATGGCACAGATGGTAGCCTATTAGTGACTCCTCAAGACGATTCTATTCCTTATCAAGTGATTATTAATGCTGGACCACCACTAACTATAACTTTCTACTACCAAGGATTGAAACAAGTTGTCTTAGATGGCGAAAGATTAGTATATGAAAGCGTAAGTTAACCTATTTTAGCATTATACAAAAATATGTCAATTTATTCTAAATCCAGCTTAATTTGTTGTATTATTTTTTTAGACCGATGATAGTAAAGCATTTACTTTCAAAGCAGACTTTCCTGAAGCTGATAGACTATACGGGCTACTGGACCACGCCTGGAATTTGGCTTTGGGAGACACCAACAACGGTACAGCTGAATCTGGAGATCCCCTTCGTCTTAGAAATTCTGATTCTTGGGGCTACGAAGCCAATTCACCAATGGCCCTGTATGGAGCCAGACCAGTGGTGTACGGTCATTCGTAAGTATTTAAGCGATATCTATATTAAACCTTCACAGTTTCATAACATATTAAAAATATATTGAAATAATGAATCACGTTGTGTTTTAGTAAAAATAAAACCTCTGGTATCTTCCTTCACAACGCGGCCGAACAATGGATAGACGCTTCTTCTGGATCAGACGACAAAGACCCATCAGTTTATTTCATCGTGGAGAGAGCAGCATTTGATCTGTTTATTCTTCTAGGTCCTACCCCCAAAGAAATCGTTAGGCAGTTCACAGGACTAACGGGCAAAGCCCATTTACCTCAGGTAATTTAAACATTTTATAATCAAGTCAATTACTGTATCTAAATCAATGAGTCACGACAAATACATACACAACAATTAAAGATTTATTGTTTTAAATATAACTGATAAATTTTTAGATCTGGGCACTCGGTTACCATCAATGCAGATATTCCTACATATCTCAAGATGACGTAAAAGACGTAGTAGCTCTCATGGATGAAAACGATTTCCCCTTTGATGCCATTTGGCTGGACGGAGACCACACAGACGACTACAAATGGTTCCACTGGAACCACACCACATTTACTGATCCGGTTGAACTACAACAAAACATTTCTGCAACTGGAAGGGTCTGCGTTTCAATTTCCGATCCCCACATTAAAGTCGACGATGATTACGACGTCTACGCCGGAGCTAAAGGCAAATATTTCGTCAAATGGGCAAATGGAAGTGAATATGTTGGTAAGATGTGAAATTACACTACTGGTGTATCGTAATATCTATATTTATGTTTGTGGCTAGCTGATTGTTGGCCTGGAGCATCCAGTTGGATCGACTATTTGAACCCTGAAGCCGCTGATTATTATTCAACGTGGTTTTCTTTTGAAAAATTCAATGGGAGTACTCCAACGTTGGCTGGCATCTGGAACGATATGAATGAACCTGCTGTGTTTGATGATAGTACCGAAAAGACTATGCCATGGGAGGTGCAACATTATGGAGGTGTCGAACACGGAGATATTCATAATGTCTACGGTCTTCTTCATGTACGTAATTCTCTTAAGTAGTATCATTAAAACATTTATTAAACTCCTAATTTTAGGTAAAATCTACTCACAAAGGTCTAATGGTTAGAGACAAAAATGAGAAACGTCCTTTCGTTCTAACTAGATCCAACTTCGCGGGATCCCAAAGATACGCCGCTATGTGGACCGGTGATAACAGCGCAACCTGGGAACACTTTGCCAACTCCATTTCCGAATGCATGAACGCCAATGTGCTGGGAATGGTATTGTGTGGAGCTGATATCGGAGGCTTCGTCGGCGATCCGTCCGACGAACTTTTACAAAGATGGTATCAGGTAAATATCTGAAGCTGCACCTTGAACGCCTTTTAAAAAGCAACAATTTTTTTTAGGGAGCAGTTTGGACTCCTTTCTTTAGAGGACACTCCAGTTTTACACGACGTGAGCCATATCTATTTTCTAAAGAAGTTCAAGATGTAATCAGAAGTGCCTTAAGATTACGTTATCGACATATTCCAACAATTTACACCCTCTTCTATGAACACACAGTTACAGGAGATCCTATCATCAGTCCACTTTACTATCAATACCCAGGAATTAATGACAGAGATACTCAAACAATGATTGGTTAGTTGTACCATATTATTACCATCATATTTATTTCATTTGTAATAAGTTTTATAACTTTTTCTTGTTTTCCTCTCACCAGAAACTATTAATTCTGATACTAAATCGATTATTCTTTAGGTACTGATATAATGTCAGTTGCTGTCACCAAACCTGGTGTAAAATCAGTTGAAGTCTATTTCCCTGGTGGCTACTCTGACACTGATCCCTTTGACAAAAACACCGACTTCTGGTATAGAGTTGATAAATACCAATTCTCCCAATTTAGAGCTGGGCTAGTTGAGCAGGTCGAAGTCGACATCGATAGCGTAAGTAGTTTCTGATCTATTAAAAGTGATGAAAAAACGTCTAAACGTAAAAAGATCCTGATACATGCTGGCAAACATAAACCTTCAGTTTTTGAGCTTTTGATATATTTCTAATATTATAATTTACAGCTTTTTTATTGAAGTAAAAGAGAACAACAGTACAACCATTTGAAATCTGCTGTTATGAAAGATGACGGTATACAGGGTGAGTGATGAGGAACTTTACATACTTCTACCATATGTAGAGTCCCTCAGGGAGCATATCATGTGGCCACTAAAAAATATCAACTCCTCTTCTTTATTAATTAACAGGGTGATTTGTGTAATTGACCATTTATTTCATTTTACTGTAGTGTTTATACGGCTTATTTGATTTTTTTAATTTTTGCATGATACAGTACACTACTATCAAGGATTCGACTGGTATTAGCTAAACTAAAAAATTCCAGGACTGGCTTTGGAAAAATTAATTTAGGGATTCGTATTAAATATTACACCCTGTATATATATTTTTTAAAATGCAATAAGTGATTTTCAAACTACATAAATAGCCAATGAAAACGACATATGCAACAATGTTGTCGCACTTTTATTAAATTTTTAGTGAACGATCAAATCTTACCAAAAATAGAACAACCGTAATGAAGTATCAAATTATAAGGTAATTAATTTAAACAAATGATATAAATTTCAAACATTTTAATTGAAATGATAAACTGAGTCACTGCACAACAAAAAACAGTAACTACTAACAATAACGAAGAACAATTTAAAAAAAAAAACTAAAAATATGTACATAGTTATGATAAACCCATAAATTAGAACTGGAAAAGATACAATAATGGTAACAAAATAAAAATAATTCAAAATAGATTTTCGAAATGGAACCCTGCAGCCTGTACACATTTTTGTTGCCAAATTGTTAATTGACGTATTGAATTACGGATACTCTGGGGATCGTTTCTAATAGTATTACAACAATGTATAATTCTATCAATTAATTGTTGTCGGTTATTAATATTCACTGCGTAAACTAGTTGCTTCAATCGTCCCCAAATATGGTAATCAACGGGATTGAAATCAGGGGATCTTGAAGGCCACGAAATAGGACCTGCACGTCCTATCCACCTGTTGCCATAAACATTATTGAGATGTTGTCTCACTGCCAGTAAAAAGTGTGGGGGTGCCCCATCATGCTGAAAATACATCCCTCGGATAGCAACGTTCGCGTTGGCAAGCAAATTAGGCAAAATATTTTGTAGAAAGTTCAAATAGACCTGTCCTGTTAAAGGACCATCAAAAAAGTGAGGACCTACTAATTGGTTATTTATGACACCAATCCACACGTTAACCGAAAACCTTAACTGAGAAGGACGTTCTCGAATAGCATGGGGATTTTCTTCTGCCCACACATGTGAATTTCATGAATTATTTATCCCGTCTCTGGTAAATTGGGCTTCATCTGTAAATAGTGTCCTGTATAGCGTTGGTCGATTATTGTTAATCCATCTACAAAATTCCAACCTATCGATCTCATCTCCAGCATGTAGTCGCTGAACCATTTGAATGTGATATGGGTATAGATTATTTTTTTGTAAGACTCTACTTACTTTTGATTGAGTAACATTGAGTTCTCGACTTACTTATCTAGTGCTTATTGTAGGGTTCATAGTAACGGCGTCCATAATGTCATCTTCCTGAGCTTCGTCTACATGTCGCTCTGTTGTTCCACTAGGAAAAGTGCCATTTTCTCGCAAATAATTAAAAACTGACCCAAATGTTGGATGACTGGGAGTTCGACGATTAGGAAATCTCCTGCGATATTCTGTACTAGCAGCCCTACCATTCCCATTACAGAATCCATAATATAATGTCTGCATATTCTGTGGTCGAAAACTGATGTGGCATTTTGAACGAAAGTAACAAAAGCTCTACCAAAACTAACACAATGTACTTAACGTAGATATGACAGAAGAAATATGTATTCTTGTACACATAAATAACAATTGATAATGACAATAATGACAATGGGTATAAAATATCAATAAACGTCAAACGGTCAACGCCAACCTTCATTTTAAACTTTTTTAGATTTATTTTTATTTAGTACAGTTGATGCAATGTATTTTGATTTGATATAAAATCATTTTATATGATCATCATGATATATCAATTTAATCATTTACAATCAACAAAAACTAACACATACAAGAGGTTTGACTTTTTAATCAATTTAATTTATTATTTATCGAAAATAATGCCCCAATACGATCTATGAGTAAAAATTTAAAATTGAAAAACAATTGATTCTATCATAGAGATAATACAAAGTGACAGTAAAGATGTTAATTTTCTACGTATTAGATTATGTTGTAGGAACTCATTTTAATTAAAATGTTTGAAATTTATAACATTTGTTTAAATTAATACCTTATAATTTGATACTTCATTATGGTTGTTCTATTTTTGGTAAGATTTTATCGTTCACTAAAAATTTAATAAAAGTGCGACAACATTGTCGCATATGTCGTTTTCATTGGCTATTTATGTAGTTTGAAAATCACTTATTGCATTTTAAAAAAAATTTATACAGGGTGTAATATTTAATACGAATCCCTAAATTAGTTTTTCCAAAGCCAGTCCTGGAATTTTTTAGTTTAGCTAATACCAGTCGAATGCTTGATAGTAGTGTACTGTATCATGCAAAAATTAAAAAAATCAAATGAGCCGTATAAACACTACAGTAAAATGAAATAAATGGTCAATTACACAAATCACCCTGTTAATTAATAAAGAAGAGGAGTTGACATTATTTAGTGGCCACATGATATGCTCCCTGAGGGACTCTACATATGGTAGAAGTATGTAAAGTTCCTCATGACTCACCCTGTATAATGTATCGTGTTATCAAGCTAAGGTTGTATTGTTACACACCGGGACCTACAGTTACTTCCAGAGAAGATGGTCGGATAAATTATCTGTAATTTAGACATAAATCATGCAATATTGAACCTTGTATACATGTTCCACAAACTGATGCTTAAAGCTAAATACGAGCCAAAAAATTAATATTTATACGTTTTTTTTTATCTTATTTTTAATGTATACAATTCTATTTAATTTTTTAGTCGCCAGTATTCTACAGAGCTGGAAGCATCATCTTCAACCTTGATACCCCTCGAAAATCAATAGTTGAGGCCAAGGATGACTTCTACTCGGTATATGTCAACATCGATAGAGTAAGTAAATAAAAGATAGATATTTTAGTTCCATGTACTATAATTTGGTAAGATTATTTTTGTAAGTAATTTTTGATTTTTAGAGGAATTCAGCTAAGGGTCGTCTATACAAAGACGATTTGTACAGCTTCAATTACCAAAAGAAGAACTACTATTATAGTGAAGCCGAATGGGTTCCAGAATCTGAAAAGTTGCTGATAAAGTGAGTTTTCTTGTGCTTTTAATATCTTCCAAACCAGATTAAGACCAGGCTATTGGACCAGAATTTTTAATATCGTTCATAATTGTAATATGTAGTAATGTAATGAAGTAATGTACCTTCAAGATTTTTTTGAGCTATTTAACTCGTATCTCACCTGCACTGCATTCTAAGTGTGGCTTTTACTTTAGATTAAAATATTTCTAAGCTTAGTTCTTCTGAGTTCATACTTTATAGACTCACAGTTTAGTAAAAATAATTCAAGTGTCTTTAGTTTTGGTACATGTAATAATCAAAGTACTCCTTAGGCCACAAAGTCCACGTAGCACTTGATACGCTGTTACTATAAGATTAAAAGATTTTTTAAGTTATATATTTATAGAAATTATTTCTCTCTTACAGGACAATAAGCGGAGTACCTGATCAAAGCATCATCGTATTTTTCACCAAAGTTGTAGTACATGAATTACTCTATTCTGAAACAGGTAAGTTTTGCTTTTGTTTTTAATAACCGTTAAAATAAACTGAGGAATCAAATAGGAAGATTCCACGTCACCAAAACAGTTTAAGCAATCACTCGCATATTTAAAAAGTTTATTTTTCGTCTTTATATTGGACTATAAAGAGAGATTATGAAAACTATCAAAAACATCTACCAAAACAACAAAATGGTCAACTAAAGTCAGAATAGATGGACAACTTACAGAACCCATAGAAATAGACAGCGGAATAAGACAAGAAAATTCATTAAGCCCCATGCTCTTTAATTTGATCATGGATGAAATCATCAAAAGCATTAACAAAAGAAGAGGATACAGAATGGGAAACAAAGAAATGAAAATACTCCGTTACGCAGACAACGCAATATTGATAGTCCAAGATAAAGATAGTCTGCAAAGGCTGGTCCACAGCTTTAACATTAAAGCAAAACAATTTAATATAACAATCTTATCTCAGCTAAAAACAATAGTATGCAGCAAAGAACCAACCAGATGTAAAATGAAAATTAAAGGCATTAGTATTTAGGTTATTCCTGTCTTCTAGCCCTCTAGTGGAAGGCAAGATCACGAAGAAGATCCCCAACAAGATGGGTCGACCAAATTACCGAAAAATGCAAAAGACCTATGCATGAGTTCAAAGGAATGACTAGATACGGAGATTTTTGTCCATCTGGGCGGCCAGGACTGAAGAGAGAGCCTTCTAGTGCTCCCTACAAACAAAATATCTAAAATGACACTTGCTGTGGTGAATTACTTTCAAATCAAAGATGTATTTATTCAATTAAAACGTAAAAATATGCCTATTTTTTATTAATCTTCATTATTTTTTAGGTGAACTGCAAATCAAGAAGACAATGTTTACGAAAACCGCAGGTGGAACTCCTCTTCATGAAATTAATATAGTCAAAGCACTAAGAGAGGGAAATGGAACTTTAGAACTTAGATTTTAATCTAATGTAGTATTTTGTCAATAATATATGAGCTTTTTCATGTTTTACCATAAAAATTATAAAAATTAATTTGTTTTATTTTAAAATATTTTTGAAGCTTCTTCTATATTAGCGCTGTATTATCTGAGGGTCAGCAACAACCCCTATTGTGAATCTAACGTCGCCATGCAGGATATCTGATAAATATTTTAAATTACAACGTGGTAGGATTAAACAGACATTTATCCAACAAATTAGGATGGCGATCTTCCTACCATTTAGAGCGTACTACCACATGGGGCCTACCATTATAAGGGGTTTGAAAACTGGGAACAGAAACTACTGGAGGTGGAGATAAGGCAAGCAAAATAAGTGAAACTGTGCGAACGGCACTCAGGGTTTGTTTGGAGAGCTGGATCGTGGATAATGTGTCCTATTCGTTTACAAGTGGGCATTGCTACATAACCTACAAATGTTATTAGGCTATAACCTGTGGCAAATAAAAAATTATTACAAGTAAAGAATTATCTTTTTAAATACAACTATTCATAGTTTATCCTGGATAATTCCCACTGGATAATCCTATCGTGGATTATCCAGTGGGAATTAAGTCATCTTGTAACATTATAAACCTTTTTTTGAAGCCATAACAACCATGTACTATGATCCAAAGATTGAAAATATTGTAGCGAGATTAAATAAAACGAGCGGTTCGAATTTATATAAATATATTTATTTATAAGTTCACAGTTCGAGAGTATCTTAACAACTAACTTCACTCCTACAAGGTATGCTTATATATAAAAGTCACTATGTACTAGAACATTCTGGAGTAGTCCACCTCTAATTTGACGGGTTTAGGGTCTTCTGTTACAACTGAGACAGTCAATACTGCTTTTAGAGTTTTTGTAATTCCAAGAGGGCTTATCCAGTGGGAATTAAGTCATCTTGTAATATTATAAACCTTTTTTTAAGCCATAACAACCATGTACTATGATCCAAAGGTTGAACATATGTTTCCCAATAAATAAAATGTGTAGCATTGTTTAAAACATGTATATCCTCTCAATCAAACCGAATAGAGAGCTTATTCAGTGGAAATTGAGTCATCTTGTAACATTATAAACCTTTTTTGAAGCCATTACAACCATGTACTATGATCCGACGATTGAAAATATGTTTCCCATTAAATAAAATGTGTAGCATTGTTTAAAACATGTATATCCTCTCAATCAAACCGATAAATTTACTTTTTAATGTCACCAGTGCCTTCTTTTTGTCTTCTGTTACAGTTAAGACAGCCAACACTGCTTTTAGAGTTTTTGTAATTCCCAGAGGGCTTACCCAGTGGGAATTAAGTCATCTTGTAATATTATAAACTTTTTTTGAAGCCATAACAACCATGTAGGGGAGTGGTAGGAACACTGAGACGAAAAAATTTCAATGCCAATAACTTTTTTATTAAATGCTACTTTAAACTTATATTGTACAATGATATTTGGTATATAAATAAGAACTGAAAAATCATGTCGTTTTCTCATAAAAATTAATGTTAAAACCTCAAAAATATAAAAATTAAAAATTAGTAAATGTCTCACTGTTCCTTTCAATGTGGGAACACTGAGACGTAACAATTAACATTATTTGACGTTAAGACTATCAAAGTTTAATTCAAATTTTAAAAGCGAACTTTGGCGCTTGGTTGACCCTTGCATTAAAGGGGGCGGCAAAATCATTTTAATGTATCTTTTTAATACATGTGAGACATCTGGGACAACTGGAAAGAAGAACCTATTTTCACATTTAGCACTTTTTCGCAAAAACGATATTTTAAAATCATTTTCTTTTATTTGAGACAAGACTTTGCCTACATAATATGTCTTTTGCTTAGAGTTGAATTCAACGAGCACATAATTCCCATCATTTGGACAGCGATCAAGATCTTCGAAAATAATTGGTTCTGGATCTTCACCAATAAAATCCTCCCCTCCGCTGAAATCTTGTAGTTCCATCTCATTTTCGTCTTGCTCGTCAGAATCACTATCTAATACGCGCCGTGCTACTTTTTTCTGTTTTGGTGTTTTTTCTTTAGATTTAATCAGCTCCATTTTTTCCGGGGTATCCGTAGCTATCATCGTCCTTCCTTTGCGTCTTTTGTTGCCCTCTACAGATTTTCTTGCCGGAGCTTTAGAATAACCCTTAAAAACTGTTGGACTAACAAAGGTTTTAGTAGTAGTAGCAGTATGACTTGGACCTGGATTTTCTACATCTGGAGATTCACTTATCTTTTCAGCAGCAGCTTCAACTGCAACAAGCGGCCTATCTGTCACAAAACTTGACAAAAAATCTTCTTCAGCGAAGACATGCCGATCGAATGGAAATATTCCAGATTTTCGAAAAGCGCTTGCGATGTTAACTGGCGTCATTGCTCGTGGATATGCTGTGCCCACACAGGCTGCTACGTTGTAAATTGTAAATGTCTGACCGGGATGGTTCATCATCCATGCATCTACTGCAGCATTGTAGAAAGTCTGAAATGGCTTAAATAAACCTACGTCCAACGGCTGTAATCTGTTCGTGCAGTGTGGCGGTATACTCAGGATTGTAACGCCATTATTTTTACATAAATCGATTGCCTCAATCGATAAATGACTTTGATGATTATCCATTAGCAATAAAGAAGGGTTTTCTCTAGTACTACCAGTGTGCTTAATAAAATGCCTAACAACTTGCACAAAGCACTCTGTATTCATCCAACCTGTTTTTGAAGCTAGTCCTAAAGTTCCAGGAGGCGACCCATTTATCATAAAATCTTTAAAGTGTACTCTTGGGAATACCAGAGCAGGAGGAATAGCTACTCCAGATGCTCCAACAATACAGCATGTTGTAACGAGTGTTCCACGTTCGCCACTTGTGGCTTTACTAACCTGTCGTATACCTCTTTCTGCAAACACTTTTTGGGACTTTTGAACGGTAACGGTTCCTGTCTCATCTAAATTAAAGATGCGACTACCATCTCCAAACACAGGGAAACGCTGTAAAACGGTTTCAAGTTTACTGAAAAACATTTCAACATTAAATTTATTGAAACCGGTTGCCCTTGCAAGACTACAACCTTCTGGGGTCCGGAGGGATAAATTATTGGAATGACGTTTCTGAAATCCTTTCATCCAGGCAAGTGAAGCGATTTTTGAAGTATGCCAGTTTGCTGGAACCACTATGTTATGGTAGACTGCGGCTTCATATGACAGTTTTCGGGTATCTTCTCTTGATAGGCCATAAAACATTTTAGAACATTTAATTATATATTCGCACAAGTCGTTCTCCTGTTCGATAGTAAAAATTTGTTTTACTTTGTAATTAGGACATAAACGGACGTTCTCATCTTGTTGATATTTTTTAACATATCTGTAGACTGTTTGGAAAGATACTCCTTTTATTCGTGCTGCTTGCCGTATAGAAGTGCCACCTTGTACTAATTCAACAGCCTGTCTCATCATATCTTCAGAGAATCTTCCTATTTTCCGATCTGTTTTATTTTTTCTTGGCATCTTCGTTCTGTAAGAGAAATTATTTTGCAAATGATCTGGCTTATACAACTATAACGGAACAGTGAGACAGTAAAGGAACAGTGAGACGCGTCTCACTGTTCCATCTGCTGTGTTGTCTCACTGTTCCTTAAAAAATCGTTAATAAAAATATATGAAAAAAACTAATAAAATATGTACAAAAATCGTTTGTTTTAATTTAATTGTTTCGTAAAATGGTTTACTTTGTAGTTAGAATAACCTACCTTGTCTAAGAAACTTCAATTTTCGTGAAAACAGCGGCCACGTGGATACGGTATATTTACTACGATGCACTCACTTCAAATGACCAGCGATAACTAAAACATTTCTTGTTGAATCTTAATGGTTTCTTGTTTGCTTCACTTTAAGGTGGTAATAGGCATGTTCGTTTAGTTCTACCTTATAATACCGAACGTGGTAAGCTCTACCGCGTTTGTCTCAGTGTTCCGACCGTCTCACTGTACCTACCTCTCCCCTACTATGATCCAAAGATTGAAAATATGTTTCCCAATAAATAAAATGTGTAGCATTGTTCAAAAAATGTATTTCCTTTCAATCAAACCGTTAAAATTACTTTTTAATGTGACCAGTGCCTTCTTTTTGTCTTCTCTTACAGCTGAGACAGCCAATACTACTTTTAGAGTTTCTGTAATTCCCATAGGACTTATCCATTGGGAATTGACTCATCTTGTAACACTATAAACCTTTTTTTGAAGCCATGACAACCATATACTATCATCCAAAAATTGAAAACATGTTTCCCATTAAATAAAAAGTGTAATATAAACCTTTTTTTGTAAAATTAATTAAACATTAAATAAAAGTAATAATATTGTTAAAAAAATTTATTTAAATCAAAAAATAACATCAAAACATAACTTTAATATTATCCGTATCATTTTTAAAAACATTACTATAAATTATATGACTTCTCTATCACATTGTTGTCCACATCTCTATTGCCTTCTGTCATATAATCGTTGTATAGGGACAAAAACATCCCCCTACATGCCAATTTCACCTTCAGCTTGCTGCACAGCAAGAATACACCTGAAAGTTTCCTGTGGAGGGAGTAAATTTCCTCTGGTGGTGGACAAAGTCTGTGCACCAGCATAGTTTGTGCCAAATCCTGAATCCTCATAGTCATATCCTGATTTCCAAAGTCATATTTGTCATCTGTTCTGAAAATTTCACCTAGAATCATCACAGCATCAACGTGGGCATCTTCCATGATCTAAAAACACCTTTATGAGATTCCTAGACAGAATAATACAGCTTGAAAGTTTTAAAAGAAGAAAGAGTACACATATATACCTTGCTTTCATAGCCAGTGAGGAACCCTAGGTCTCTAGATACGTTGAGGACTGTATCTCTATCTCCATCACAAGCAGCTTTGAGGATCTTGACATACTGGTCCATGAAAGCTTTTGGGTACTCTCTACTGGCACCAAAATCCAATAATAGTATCTATGGAATAAAAAAATAAAAAGTGTGAAAGTATCTTCATATTACACAAATAATAAACTGTAATTAGTATGACATATTAGACCAGAAGACTCTAAAAGACTATCTTTGTTGACATTACAACATATTTTCTCCATTTTTAACTGATTTATAGATTATAGACTTATAAATGACACAACAACACTGCTTTTTAAACACCAATATTGCTATGTGTTAATTTGTAATTAAAATCTAAAGAATATTTATACCTATGTTCAAGCTTTTGTTGTAATATATTATTAGTTTATCTGTACAATTAATTTAAATGTTTTTGTATCTTCTTTAAGTTCTGTTAATGAGAATTTATCACATACTTTTCTGATATCAAATATTTACAATCATCCCAATTGTTAATATTCATTAAAAACCTAAAAATTCCAATTTTTTTTTACTTTTAAACACAAAAATTCAAATATTTATCATCCTTTTTCACTCACCTGTTTTTTTGACGGATTATACAAGAAGTTTGCCCAATTAGGATCTGTCTGCATGTATCTGAACTTCAATATTTCTAAAAGGCACAGCTCCAGAATTTTCTGGCCAATAAATTCACGGTGTTCTATGTCCAGATCGAAGCATTGATCCACAGGAACACCGTCTAATAGTTCTGTAGTAAATATCTGTTTGGTAGACAATTCATCTACAAAAGGTTGATAAATAACTAAACTATAACAGCAGAAAACAAAAGATAGAGCACAATAAACCCAGGGATACATTAGATCATTAGGAAAAATGTAGCAGAAGAAAAATATACTATGAAATATATATGTCTACCAACTTACCAATAACATCTGGCACATAATACTCTTTGTAAGGTTCCAAAACCTTCTTAAATCTCTTGGTGCAAACAGATTCTCTTATATAGTTAACCTCCCATGCGAGCTCCCTCTTAGCAACTACCATAAGGTTCTCCAAGAACATTCCCTTGGGAAACACATTCCACATCTTCATTATGCCACCCAAATTATCAATGTCACTTTCTATTCCTTGGGCTACACCTGGATATTGGATTTTAATTGCCACTTCCCTTCCATCTTTAGTTTTAGCTTGATGTACTTGACCTATTGAGGCAGCAGCAAATGGTACATTTTCAAAGTCTCCAAATTTGCTTCTCCAATGAGGACCCAGTTCAGCTACCATCACCTAGACAGAAACATGTGATCAAAACACCTAAAAAGTGTAATTTTTAGCCACATCTCATATTTATTATTGAATTTTTCCCTAAAACACCCCACAATTAAAGGAAAAACAGATAAAAAGATCTAACTTGCCTGTTCTAGTTGCCAGTCAGGCATAAAATCAGCAGATTTCCTCACTCTTTCCAGTGCTTTGGCTAGCTCAGGGTTGATTATAGAGTCATCCTGTATGCTCAAGATCTGTCCCAGCTTTAAGGCAGCTCCTCTCACCTTACACAAAGTGTCAACAACTCTGTCCATATTGGCTTTGCTCATAAACAGTGTAGAGGCATTTCCTGGAGGATCTCCAATACCAAGAGTGCGTTTGGCATATTCTGTAGCTGTGCCAATTCCTAGGCCTGCTGCCAGACTTCCAAATGATACCATACGACCTATTCTTGATGAGGGGACTTTTCTTTGTTTAGCACTGTCACTTAACTGAAACATACGGATGCTAAATTATCACTACATTGGATAAAAAACCTATTTTCAATATAAATCAGTTATACAATTTGGCTTACGAGTATCTTTTCCTGCCTAACCAATTTTTAGTAAACAAGTATTTCTACAAATAAAATTGTAT
This sequence comes from Diabrotica undecimpunctata, assembly GCF_040954645.1. Taxonomy (NCBI): domain Eukaryota; kingdom Metazoa; phylum Arthropoda; class Insecta; order Coleoptera; family Chrysomelidae; genus Diabrotica; species Diabrotica undecimpunctata. The sequence goes on from NC_092810.1 coordinate 2,340,450, forward strand.
AAAATAATACAAAAATGTACAAGATTGTGAAAGCTCTGAATTGTTCTGGAATGAAATATCTAGCTTAACCTTAGTTTATGAACAAACAAAACACAGTCAATGATCACAAACCTCATTCATAAAAAGAATTAAAAATTTTGTACTTTTATTAGTGAAATATCAATTCTAAACCTACCTTCATCTTAGACTTAACATTTGGAACTGTTGTTATTTTAGTAGCGTCTTTTTCTTTCACAGGTTTTACTTTAACTTCCTTTTCCCTTGTAGATGCAGCTTTGTTCTCTTCTCTATCTTTTTCTTTGATTAATTTTGCTCTGTGTTCCATATCTAATCTCTTTAAGAGTTCTTTGTCACCCTCTGTTAATTCTATAGAATATATTTTTTTATTACGATCTAAAACTTCAGTTTTGAGCTCTTGAGGAGGTCTCTTGTAATCCTCTTTCTTCAATACTTTTGGTATTTCCTTCAATGTTTCAGCAGAAGTTGCTGTTGGTGTATCTAAAACACAAAAGTAAACCACCTACATACTTTTTTAACGAAATAAGATACTTCCACCTACCTGTTTTGGCCATATTAAGAAATGCAATTAGGAGATTAGTCACATACTCACCTTTCTGGCCCAAGGCCACATTTGTGTACACTTTCAATCCATGCAAGACTGTTGATACCCGGTCAATGCTATCTTTAAGATCAGGGGGATTTGTCCCACCAAATTTCGGGGCCTTTTGGCATGCAGTAGAGCAGCCCTCTGCGGCATGTCTCAAACTTGAATTCGACCATATAAACTTGGCTTTCTCTGCTTGCAATTTAACGCAAGCTTCGGCGATTAGTTGCAAAGATTTCAGAAGACAAGCAAGATCTTGTGCACGGGACATTGAACACTCTAAAGAAAGCATATATTAAATTTACAGGAACATTTACAGACATCTTAGACTATTTTAGTATAGGTTAGAATATTATATAAGCTTTTACGTACATAATCTTGCCTACATACCTGATATTATTTATATATATATTTATGTAAAAGTCATATTAAATTTAAAATCTTAACTTTGATTTTCCACAAGGTGATGTAACATTGAGAAATATTTAATTTCTTTTAAAAATACAGTTTTTCTATTTCCTGTTAGTTGAGTTATATATAGGCTTTAGAGCCTATTGATTAACAAAATTTAAAACTTCTGAAATAACCTCATATTGTCATATTTCGCTTTCAAATTTTACTAAAATTGGTAAAAAAATCAAAATAGAAAGGCGCACGGAAAGAGTCCCGATGAATGAAATTCTGACACAAGACAGAAGAATTAGGTTACATTATATCCGATCTATAATTTATATAAATATTAAAATTTAGTAATTTAAATACATAAATATAAAATATGGAGGAAGATTCACCTGTAACAAGTTTTCCAGTTATATTAGAAAAAGATCCATTTGACGACGAACCTCCACTGGGTCAGGCTGAAGTAGGAATCAAATTTTAAAAACATCATTTTTGTTTAATTTTCAAATTAGATTAATTTAAGTATATTGAATGTGACATTGAATGATAGATTATTGTATAAACTTAATATTTTTAATGTTTCATTTATTAACACTTATTTCCATGTTCTTTCTTGCTTATATTACGATTGTATTTCCATGCATTTATCTTTTAGACTAGACCCGGAGTCCTTTTACTACGTTCATGGCTAAATACGTCATTTACAGTGGAAATGACCGATGGAAGAATTCTCATAGGAGTATTTTTATGCACAGACAGAGACGCTAACATAATTCTAGGATCTTGTTCAGAGTACTTGCCATTTGAAAACAACAGCAAAATTACAAATGAAGAGCCAAGAATGCTGGGACTTGTCATGGTACCTGGGAAGCATATTGTTAGTATAATTTTAGATCCTAATGTGGACTCTGCTTCTAGGAATCCGTTCAATAAACATTATGGCAGCGAAGAAATTATGTAAATTTGTGTAGAACATAACATAGACTATAAGCAAGCTGTACAAAGTTAGAAATAAGCAATATATAACTTTTTGTGTTCGTTTTTTATATTGTGGATCTTTACTTACATCCTTTCACTGTATTATTAACTTTTTTAAGGTAAGTAGTGAATATTATACTCCATTAAACCCAGTGTTTATGTCTTAGTTTCTTATTTACAACTTAGTTGTCACTTGTAATTTTGTATGTCCCTATGTAATTGTCACTTGTATTTACTACTTAGAAGTGTCACATTTTCTTGTCTTTTTTGATTTCACTTTTGCGTATGTATATTTTTATGTTTAGTTAATCAAATCTGCCTATATTAAGATTTTTTGTTTATGTAATGGTTTGATTTTGTGATTTAGATCATCTAGATGCATTTGCCCAATATTGTAATACTTTTTTCCTTGTTTTTATTCAGCTTTAACTTATTTTATCCAGTATATATGTTAAAAAATTCACTTCAAGATTACTAAATGCCTGTTAAGCCTCCTTTTCTGCCTTTCTTTTGTGTGTGAGCAAGTTTTTGTCACTTTTAGAGCTATATGTAGAAGTTGTATAAATATTGAATATCTCACTGACTTTCTGAGAAATATTTATCATTTTAAAAGTACATTTTTTTTTGTTTATGTTCCTAGATTCTGTTTTTATAATCATTTTAGTGCCCATTTATGCATGGGCTTTATGTGTGAGCATGTTTTTGTCACTTTTAGAACTATATGTAAATTTTTTTTGTTACTTCTCACTAGATTTCTTTAAGATTTTATCTGACAAGGGAAATTTTTGGGTTTAAGGTCAACAATATGCCTTATTGGGTAATTAATTTATTCTTTGACTCAATTTTTTAAGAAATTATTTAAATATTGAATATCTCACTGCCTTTCTGAGGAATATTTATCATTTAGCAGGGCATTTCGCCATTCCGACATCTTGTTAATGGAAATAAATAACACAAATAGTGATAAATAGGATTTTAATGGGTGCATTTGAGATTTTAACAATTCTTATTCATAGGTAAGTATAATAATTTCAAAAAATGGAGCTTTTTGTACACCTTTTATATTAAAATATAAATATATAATGTATATTTAACAACAATAACAAAATATCAACAGCAAAAATAATTGTTTTTTAAGAGTACATCCTTTCAATGATATCCTTATATTTTTGTTCAACAATTCTTCGTTTTACTTTCATCGTAGGACCTAAAACAAAATATACAATGGTTAAAAAAACGGTTTTAGGGAACTTAGTGTACTAACTGTTTTGTTAAAGTCTTCTTCAGTTAGTCTCATGTAACAAGGAAAAAATTATCGTACCTAATTCTCCTGTAGGTATGGAAAAATCAGCTGGAAGCACTGATATCTTCTTTATAGTTTGAGCATTGGATGTGGCTTGTTTGTTAACTCTCTCTATACCCTTCAAGAGTTCATCTAGTACACGTTTGTCTGGACCAGCTGCCAAAACCTCTTTGACAGTTTCAGCGGGACTTCCGATGGATCTCAGCCAGTATTTAACTTCGGATGTGAGGTTATCTCTGGGGATCCCGGTCTCGGGATCGACTTCAGTCTTAAGGGTTACCAAAATGGTAAGAAATTTTCGTTTGTCGCCGATTAAGAAGGCGTTGCTGACGAATGGCAGCTCTGACTTGACTTGCTGCTCGATGGCGACTGGGGGAATGTTCTCGCCACCCGCTGTTACCAAAAGCTCCTTTAATCTACCTACAACAAACAAATCATTACACATTACCTTGAAATTCTTTTTCTCTGCTTAAGTATTTCTTACCTGTGATATAAACCAGCTGTTTTTCATCTATTCTACCCAGATCTCCAGAGTGTAACCAACCTTCTTCATCCAAAGCTTCGCTAGTTTTTCCCGGTTCATTTAAATAACCCATGAAGACATGTCTACCGAACATACACAGCTCCCCCTGGCCGTTTTCTTCATTAAATAATTTAGTCTTCATTCCTGGCATCGTCATGCCGATGGTGTCGAAGTTTGTGGCGCCCTCTATACCCAAACAGTGCCCACCGCTAGCTTCTGACATACCTACGAGAACAAAAAACTTTTCGTAAGCCAAAAAACGATGGTTAATTAAAGAATTTACCGAAACAGTCCATCACAGGTATATCGATGCTGTGGAAATACCTCTTTACATCAGGTGCCAACGGTGCTGCAGCACTAGCGAAGAACGTACACCGAGATAGACCCAAGGCTTGTTTGACTTTGCTGAAGAGAACGTTTTTGGCGAACATATAACCCCACGAATTGGACTGGACTCTAAAAAGAAAAAGCAAAAGATAATTAAAAGTTTGTAAAAGCAAAAGACATAAGAGACTTACCCATTCATCGTATCTACGTGATGCTGGAGAGCCTGTTTCTTCGCCCAGCCGGAAATAAACTTCCTGAGAGCTCCGCTTTTGGCTGCAATTTGCATCATCTTCTCGAAGATCTTTTCATACACTCTCGGAACTCCCAGGAACTTCGTAGGACGAACTTCCTGCATGGTGTTGATCAAAGTACCCTTTAGGGCGTCCTTATCGGCGAAGTAAACTGCCGCAGCTACTGTTATAGTGATGTATATGTCGACGACTTGGGCGGCTACGTGACTCAAGGGCAGGTAACTGATGAGGACTTCCTCGCCTCCCACGGGAAGCCCCATTCGCTCGGTTATAACCAAGGCGTCCCACGTCAGGTTGTCGTGACTGAGCATCACACCTTTGGGGTTACCTACTGTTCCAGACTGGAAAATAAAATAAACAATTATTAAAGAGGTCCAAAAACGTTGGTGGTGTATTTACTTGAAAATAATTTTTATAAAAAAGATATGTTGAGCAAGTACTCACCGTGTAGACCAAAGTACAGCACCTGTTGATAGCGACTTGTTTCAAGGCATTATTTAAGGCGTCGTCAGTTTGTTGAGCACCTATTTCCATCAGTCTTTTCCACTGAAATAATTAAAATACACATTATATCGCCTTATATCGAAATACATATAAATAATAATGATTCTACAGAAAATGGATCTTTGTTGAATGGAAGAACAGAAAGATCCTAAGGAAAACATGGAAAAAGTAATAAAAAGATTAATCGACTAAATATAACACCAAAATTGGCAATTACAAAACCAAAAACATTGAAAAACTACTAAACAAAGCTACACAGCAATATAAATATAAAGAATAGGTATTTAAAATAAAATAATCGTTACTTACACTTATCACATCTGGGTGTGTGGGTTCTCCACTGTATTGTACTATCGCCTTTAGCTCTGGTAACCTGGACTTAACTTCTAGAATTTTATCTAACTGCTTCTGGTCTTCTACCACTATTATATTTGCTCTGCTGTTTTCTGCGCAGAAGTAGCAGGCTTCTGCAGAGTTGGTGGTGTAGACTCCTACCGCTATCCCCCTAAAAAGAAGCCAAACTATCAAATATAATAGTTATTCTTGTCTTAATTACATTTCTGTTTCATCAGTTACATGTTATTTAAGTTCCTACTGAAATTATGTTTGCCTATGCTAAAACTTTCCGTTCCTCTGTTTTTCACGTCTCATCTTCCAGGTCACTATATCTTATCTCTTCTTTTGGCTCTGATATTATTATGCCTTTTCCAGTTCTTGAGAAACTAGAAAAAGTCCAGAGTGGTGAAACTTGGTACAGAGATTCCTCTTGGGGTAAGGAAGAGCCCTGTTAAGTTTGGGCTCTCTAGGTATCCTTCTCATACTAAGGTTTCCTTTTCTTGAAGAAAATTTCTAGAATCATAAAACGTGCCACACATCTGGAAGGAAAAGTCTTAGAAACTTAAAGTTTATTGCATACATTCTTCACGATTGAATTTGGTATCAATCCACCTTTGTTATGTCTGATATTCTTATGCCTTTTCTTATTCATAAAGAAGATTACAGAGTCTTGAAACTTGATAAATAGGTTCCTCTTGGGACAAATAAGAATTCTATTCAGTTTGGACTCTTTAGGTATTCTTCTTTTCATATCAAGGCTTTTTTGCCTTTTCTTTTCTTGAAGAAAAGTCCTAGAGTCTTAAAACTTGCCATACCTCTGGAAAGAAAAGTCTTATTTATTTGAAGCTTAGTGCACACTTTCTTCACGGTTAAATTTGGTGCAAATACGTATTCTTCTATTTGTGATATTTTTATGCCTTTCCTTATGCTTGAAACAAAAGTTCCAGAGTCTTAAAACATAATATATAGGCTTCTTAAGGCAAGGAAGAACCCTTAAAGTTAGGGGTCGAAAACTCCTTGAAATAGTAAGCAGTGAGGATGGGGTCAAAAATTCTCTCTGCTTCTTCAATACCCTCCCAATTCAATTATTTCTTTGTATTAAAAGTTTTTTGTTCCTCTTGTTATTTCTTCTATTCCTCCTTATACAACTCTGGTTCTTTTACGTTTATTCAATATTGTGTTTTTTATTCTTGTCATTTTATTCTTGTCTATTCTATAATTTTGGATGATATTACTTACAATCGATTCTATTTCGTTTCTTTTTCTTCAATTTATGTGTTTTTGTTGACATTTATTTGTTATTCGTGCTCCTGCATTTCTGATTCGTTTCTGTTGTCATCTGTTCTACTTTAATGTCTTTCCGTTGATTTTATAAAATTCTTATCCATGTTATTACATTTCGTCTACTTCGATGTCATTATTTTTCTCCCTCTTCTTTCGTTCTATTCCATTTCCGCTTATTTTATTATACTGCTGGCTATATTTTATTCAATTTTCATTAATTTTATTTAAATCATATACCCAGCATTCTATTATATTCTCTACTTTTCAGACAACATGGCAACTCTGTGCAGAAATGTCAACGTCAAAATTGGACGAAATGCAATGGACAGTGGAAGTGTGACGTCACAACTGTCAATTACTTTCCAAACAAAAGTTGAAATGTCCAATCTCAAGACATTTTAGTTTCTATAAAGTTAACATTTTGCTTCCTCTGCTGCTTTTTCTTTTAAGTATAGTGTTTTTACGATAATACCATCATAATTCAGTGTTCTATTTCTATGAAATATAGTTTAAAAGTTTAAATTAAAGACATTCTAACCTTACTTTATTGATAAATGCATTTTATTGCTATTTTTATAAAACAACGTGCTTTATTATTTACACAACCTTGTAAAATTGTTGTAGTAACTATTAGAATACTTAGATATTGCAAAAAGCGGAAAGATTCTGTAAAAAAATGAAAAAATAACGAAAAATACAAATTATCCACACTAAACAAGGTTTGTTTGGAAAGTAAAACTGACATATGTCAATAAAATCTACGTCATCACTTTCAGGGTCCATTAACTCAACGAAACGATGTATAGAATAAAACCATGAATATTTCGTTTACTTAAAGCTTACTTACCCAGCAAATATCGCTGCAAGATCCGAGTAGAACCATTCTGGACTGTTAAATCCTAGAATGCAAACTGAGTGACTGGGTTTTAGACCGAGGTATAAAAAGGCTTTTGCGCAGGTGCGAACGTTCTCCAGGTACTGTCTAAAAAGAAAAATTGTACATATTAGTGTGAGAATTGAAAGAAAAAACTGTTGCAATTGTTGGAGTATGATAAATGACTCTTTGTAAGGAGAATGACACGGTATACAAAACAAAAACAGCATACAAAATACGTTCCAACAAAAAGATTCGTCGCATCGTCCTTCCGAGTATTATAACAAAAAGTGAAATTGTCTAGTGATGGTTTTATTTCAATCATTTACATTGTAATAATCGGGCAAATGCTAGTACTCCTCAAGCTGACCTGTGCGCTAGGATGTTACTCTCTAGGTTTTCGAATTGCCGTCTTAGGACATTACGAAGGATGCACATGAAATTGAAAATCCTGGTTCTGGGTCCCTGGTTACAGTTGTTCTCTGCATGAGCGCATGTAGGACTTTTCGTTCCCCCAATGATCATTTTTCCCATGAAAAAGTCCAGCGAGCTGCTTAAAAAAGACGCTTCTCTTCGCTTTTCATCCATTTGAGTGGATCCAGACGGACTTGTTTACCCAGTAGTTCGACCATTTCTGGAAACACACCAAACCTACTCAAGACAGTCCCATACTGCTGGTATTAGACGGCGATCTTACTTATACCAGAAACTTGGATGTTATTCTGAAAGCTAAAGAACATTTTGTGTCAATTATTTGTTTGCCTCCTCATACAACGCACACAATGCAATCGCTCGATAAGATGGTAATTAACGGTCTTAAAACTTTCACAGTGAAGAAGTTAGAGTTTTTATGAGAACTACTAATAGAATGATAACTCATTTCAGTGCTACTAGAATTTATCCAGCTAAACGTAATATATTTTTGACGAAGCAAAAATAGAATCAGTGGAGGACCTACATATCATTGTTCTTCCCTCAGGTAGTATTGCATTACCACAGGTTAAAAAGAAGGCAGGAATACGGGGCAAGTCGGTGAGACTCAAATCGACGACAAATAAGGATGAGTTAGAGCAAAGTATTTCAGTTGCTTCAAAGTAGAAAAAATTGTTGTGAGAAGAACTGATGATGACAAACCAGGACCTAGTTGCATTAAATCCATGCCCAAGAAGATATGCAAACGACGCAAGCCAACAACGTACAATTCAAAATCATTAGATTCATCCGATGATAATTTCCCAAGTTAGTTGGGTAAAAATCCAGAATAAACGATCAAGATCATTCTTTGGACGACGATATTCCAGTAGGCCATAGGTTTTGGCTTCACTATTTTGTGTTGCACTTATGTTTTTTTTTTATAAATTATCTTAAGAAAGGAACAATCATCAATAGTGAGTACTATGTAGATTCATTGATGCGTTTAAAGGAAGAAATTGCGAAAACACTTCCATAAATTAAGAATAAAAAGTGTGCTTACACAGTATTTTCCAGATTCGGTCCCATGTGGAGAATGCACGCGCTTTCCTTGTATCGAGAAGAGGAATATTTTTTAAACAAGTCCTTTATCACAAAAACTAAATGTTTATTTAAGCTAAATCACTCTAGCACCAACATCACATCCCACTGGCAATAGTACTATTGGTAGTAGTCATCATTAACGAAATGGGCAGCAATGAATCAAAGCCTTCTTAAAGGACTACAAGATGCAGACACTACCTGACAATATTTTGGGTTCCCCGTTTTTGGCTGTACAAAGTTTTTTGTACATAAATTGTCTTGAGAAAGGAATAGTAATCGACAGCAATTGTTGTGTTGTGTTATTAATGCGTTTATATGAAAAAGTGATTACTTGCTGCAATAAAATTCGTTGGCAGTTTGTACGAAAAAAACTCTACTAAAACATCTCTATTAAGAAACTACATGAAACCTCCGAGAACGATCTTAAAAACTTGAATAATAGCATCATAAACGCCTGAAAAGAAAATCACCGAGTGCACTGTCCTAATAAAAAATCAGATAGTAAAATAAGTCCATATACTGACTTACTTTGCTTTTTCGTGTCTGGATCCGACTACAGTTTTTCTGCCCAATATCGGGCTACGTCTACACCCTTTGTATTTGCGAGCCATAAATAATCGAGGGTGCACTATGATGAGCAAAGTCTGCATACTCTCAGGTGCTCCACGTTCTGTGTTTCCCCACATTCACAAAGTGCGTCACTGTCTGTCTTAATGATCCATTTAATGAGGTTCTGTTTTACAGGGGCAACACCTGTGCGTATGCGATTGAGTGTCCGCTAGGTTCTTCAGTCCAGGTTCATTCCATTAGGTCGTTCTGGATGTAGAGGGAACAGTTCGGGTGGTTCGACGCTGACATTTCTCATAATCCTGATTCCTGGCGGTTAATCAAACCCGTATAATTGGTGGTGCCTTTCATCGAAAGTTTGCCTGAACTTCTCCACATATTGTAAGGTGCATTTACGGTCATCTGGTGATGAGAATCCAGCTACCCGGTACAGTAGGGGTAGAGGGGTAGGCTTCATACAACCGGTAATTATTCTACATGTTTCATTTAACGCCGTGGTGACTTGTTGGGTCGAAAATACGAACTACTAAGGAATATAATGCAGGGTAAAATCAAAGGCAGAAGAAGCGTAGGAAGACGTAAAATCTCGTGGTTACGCAATCTCCGTGAATGGTTTGGATGCAGTTCAATTGAACTATTCAGGCGCGTAACCCACAAAATTATTATTATAATTGCCAGAATGATTTCCAATCTCCGATAGGAGCGGAACTTGGAGAAGAAGAAGAAGAAGATCTACCCCAGACGGGACAAGCATATTCTCCTGTTGAGAAACATAAGGCCTCAGCTGTTGTCTTCAAGACCAGGGGGTTTGCACCCCACTTTGGAGAAGGTTGTTTCTCGTAGAAACCTTTTGTCTTTTGGGCAGGCCATGTAGCGAGAATGCATGACTCACGATGGACGAGAAAGATTACAAATTGGAAGCCAAGAGCAGACAAACGTAAAAGAGGAAGACCACCTACACGTTGGGCTGACGACATCAGGCGTATCACCAAAAATTGGTAACAAAGAGAACAAAATCGTGAAGAATGTAGGAATTTAGGGGAGTCTATGTCCAGTAGTAGACGTATATTTCCTGCCGTATACTCGTAGCAGGCACATGTGTTTTATTTCACCGGCGGTTTTAACATTTTATAGTTCTGACCCCCTACTGGCTACAATACTATTCTTAGTAGTCGTTGTCATGCCCATAATTTAAAGGAGACTGGAAATGTACCAAAGGGATGGAGTACCAGGAGATGTGAGACCAACTAAATATGTAATACAAAGAGTAAAAAATAGACAAAAAAATAATAATAAAAAGGAAAAACACTTACTTGAAATTGACGGTTTCCCATTTACCATTAACCTTTTTGGCGAGCGCTACTTTATCGGGGTAATCCCTGGCAGTTTTTTCGAGGAGTCCGGGCACTGATATGGGCTTAATAGTTTCGATGGCTTTACCATTCTCTGGAATTCTGAGTCGAACGCTTCCACTGGGATCGGTACACACGTAACTTTCACTAGGAATTATTTGATTCGGACCTGAAACGAAAATACATCTAATAACTATAAGGAGAGCAACAGTTTTAAGGTACCTGTCACGACGGCGCGTATTTTTAAAGTTACTCTAAAGAATAACGGTCTTATAATGCGCATGACGGCCGTAAAGTGCTCAGAGTTTAGCTTAGAATGCGATGGTTTTTTCTTTGTTTTGCAAAACGTAACGATCGTATAGAAGTTTGCAAGTGTCGACGACCCGACATGGCCCATTATTAGAAACGTTAAATGAAAAACAAGTATTTTCGTCGTCCTTGTCCGAGTTATCTTAAGCCGAGTCATTACACTTTCCCTACAATTTCTCCTCTGATCTCAGTCTTTCTGCGATATGCACCGGCTCCTCCACCAATTTATCAATGCAAGCGTAAAAGCCAGTGGCGTTTCTAAACGAAGGGATATATCAGGAAAAAATGTTTATAATCAGACCCACAGCGATGTATGCCAGCGGAACGTGGATTATGAACCAGCAAGAAGAAAAGAAAGTAAAGATCTGAGAAAGAAACGTGCTTAGAAAAATCTTCGGAGGGATAAATAAAAAAAAATGCAGACGATACAGTGTTGGAGGCAGATAGTGCGCAGGGACTCCAAAGGATGATGGATAACGTTGTAGAAGCATGTACAAATACGACCTAAAACTAAATTGCAAGAAGACAAAAAGAATGATTATTAGTAAGAACACCAACATAAACGCCCAAATTACAATAGACGATACAACGTTAGAAAGAGTGGAAAAAATATTCTATTAAGGATACTTGGGATCACAGCTACGAAATAAAAACTCGTATTGAAAAAGCCAGAAGCTCACATAACAGCCTTAGGAAGATTCTCTGCAACTTATCTTTAAGTATAAATATACGCAAAGGATTCCTAGATGTTACGTCTTTAGTGTCCTCCTCTGAGGAGTAGAAAGCTGGAGCCTTACAAAAGATGCCACAAAATGATTAGAGACTAAAACCACCATTTATAGTTTATAAAGTAGAAAAAATGTGGTTAAAATGGACTGAAAATGGTCCAAAAGGATCAGCTTGCTGTACTGACAGATGCTGCTCCGTAGGTTCTCGATATAATCGCATCCTTATGAATGGATGGATTCACAGATATTAACGGATTGGTTTACTTTGACCTTTTTACCACATGCAAAATGTCTTGAAGGGCGAAAAATCATCATAGGAGATAATATATCCTCACATTTTACCGATGAGGTGATATCTTTATGCGAACAAAACAATGCGAGCTTTTTGGTCAAAAACTCAACACATTTGACACTTGATGTCGGTTTTTTCGTCTCTTTAGTGATTGGAAAAACTGTCACCCCACATTAACCACAATAGATAAAGATTTTACAAAATTGTTAAACTATATCCTCCAGCACATGGAAAAAATAACAAAAACAGCGGACTAAAACGGCGCTATAAAACAATTTATTGTTTCCTCCTTTGCAACCACGAACATTTACCCTTTTACCCCGAGAAAGTTTTAAATAAATTACCTAGAGAAGATGAAGAAATAGATGGCCAAATCGACAACCTTCTGGTACATTATCTAAAGGAGAAAAAATATTCAGCTGTACCATGCAAGCGAAATATTAAGCGAACCAAACTTAATGTAGAGCCAGGAAAATGTGTTGTTGCTCAACAAGCTGATGAAACTGAAAGCGATAGTGAAGAAAAGCCACCAAGTGATAATGAAACAGAAAGTGAAACGTTTAACTTGGATGAGTCTGACAATAGTGAAGGGGTTGAATATTTTGCTTATAAGAAGGATGACATCAAAGAAAGAAAATTGTTCATCCAGTTTTTAGTCAAAATACTAATCAAAAAAAGATTTTTTTATGGAGAAATATTTAATATAGATCTTGTTGAATCATATTAGTAAAAAACATGTAGTGAATTTTATAATTTACTATCATATTTTTTAATGAATAATAATTTTAGAGTGATCAATTTCACCCCATTTTTACTGTACGGGAATAGAAGAACAACTGTTATGTAAATACACTGGTTATTTAAAAAATACATAACTATCGTGGTATTATTTCCCACGGAAATGCAAAATATACTGTCAATAAAAAGTTTTAATACCAATTAATGTTTTTCTGGACACACGACTTATACTTTTTTTATCAGAAATCATTTTCAAGGCATTTTATGTAATTATCACAAAGTAGAAATAACAGACAAAAACGTGGATTTAATCACGTGTTTATTAAAATTAATAATTTACTTGATTGCTTATTAAAAATAATTAAATTGGAATAAATATTAATGCTGTATGATATTAGCTTTTTTTATCAGATCGCAAACAATTTTTTTGCTTGTGATAAACGATTAGAAGTGGAAGTTTATTGCCTTTTTATGGGGAATTGAGTTACACTAAAGAAATTAGAAACCTTGTAGAAATTAGAGTAGTTATATTTGTCTAGATATAAACAAACAGTTTGTTAAATTCCAGTCCAGTAGTTGCATCGACAAATTTTTCTGAAACTATCTACAGAGTGGGCGTATTTGAACCTTGTTTTTCTTACCATCCAGCTCAATTTTTATTTATTGACTCTGAGTATAAATTTGTTGACACCAATCAAACATTTCAACGGTTTATTACTTCTTCTGGTTTACAGAAGCTTAAACGTGCGCTAGCTAATACAAAGATGAACAGTCTGAACAGCTAATACAGATTTTTTAACAGTCTTTCTTACCGAAACTTATAACAATTTAATATTAAAGCATTTTCGACTAACAAAAAGTACGACAAACTGCTAAAAAATACCCGTGCAATGGTTTAATAATGAATTAAGGTCTTACAGATCTAATCTTTCTCTTATTAAACACTTTGCAGATGCCACTAAGGATCCCGATTTATTTAAAGTAAATAACCAACAAAAATTTGAATATAATCTGCAATAACAAATTGCTAAAAAGTCAGCTTACTGCAATTTTATTACTAATTCCAATAATAAACCTAGAGATTGCTGGAAAATAGGAAATTTCGAAAGAAACAACACAAGATCCAGTTCGGTGCAACCTGATCTACCTCTAGACGAAATAAATCAATTGTTTACTACAATTGCAGAGAGTATAATTATATCTCTTCCCACTATTAATGTCGATGTCCACTTCAAATATAGAAATTATCCTTCTCCGAGCAAGTCCTTCTTTTTTTTTCGTCCCGTTGTGGAAGAAGAGGTCTCTCAAGAGAAGAGCTCGTTCTACTACGAACGCGGTATTTAATGTTGTGAGCGAGGTGATTGAGGGGTTTGAACGCGGCAATCGCATAGCATTTCTCTTTGCGACTTATCGAAGGCTTTTGACTGCGTTTTACACGACATTTCGCTCCACAAATTAAATTACTATGAAATCAGAGATATCCCTCTTAAGCTTATAACTTCTTATCTATGTGGCAGACACCAGGCGGTAGTCTGTAAAGGGCATCTCTCCGATTTTCTATCCGTGAAACATGGAGTCCTACAAGGTTCGGTCTTAGCGAGAGCGCCCACCAAACTGGCGTGACATGTAACATGGCAGTGACATAGCACGGGCATGGCACTAGCAAAAGCACTAATAGCATGCTACTGCCAGTAGCATAATATTTAAATTCAAAATATCGTCCTCTGAGGATGCAAGTTATGCTAACGCTTTTAAACGTCAACAATACGAACAAAACTCCCCCGCAACGTCAGTTTTAGGTACAACCTTATTGGAAAGAGATACAAATGGATAGTAAATTTATTGTATTTAAAGAATTAAAAAATTCCTTCCATAGATACCTGGAAATTTCTCAATTAATGAGACAAAACGAATATTAAATTCTGGACTGTCTTCCATATTTAAATTGTTTAACAAACACACATGCAAAATGCAAGTAGCACGTAGCAAAAGGTAGAACAAGCTCTATTTTTAATGCCGAGGCGTAGCAAGCTGCATGGCGCCACTGCCACTGTCATTTTAACTGTAATAACCATAGATAATCGACTCAACTGTTCGGCTCATATCTGACAACTTAAGAAAAAGCTATCAAGTTCATTATTTGTTATTAGCCAACTAAACTCCTGGACAAAATTAACGCACCACTTTAATTAATCTAAATATTTACAATATGAACACAGAATAGAACTAAGTTACATTGAAATAATAATAAACACCTACAAATAAGTCCAACGTGACTTAAATAAGTCCATCATGACCTTAATTTGCCTTATTGTTTCTTTAAAAATTTGTTTTTGCTGGAAATGCGTAAATAAGGTAGCATAACTCCAAATTACAAAAAGAAAAAAAAAATAGTAAAGTAACACAATAAAATGCATCTGGGTCAACACTAATACCGTGTAGGCCCTCCTCTACTTCTTATCACTGCATTTATGCGTCGAGGCATGCTTGATATCAAATGTTCAACAAAAGCTTGCGGAATATTCTCCCATTCTTCAATAACGGCCTCAATGAGACGGTTGTGATTGGCAATAGGGGGTCTACGACTTCGAATCTTTTTTTTGAGATAGTCCCATAGATGCTCTACAGGATTCATGTCCGGACTGTTAGGTGGCCACTCTAATAATGGAATATCAACATAATTTAGGTAGCCAATAACCTGTCGAGCCACATGAGGATGAGCGTTGTCTTGCATGAATAAAAAATTGGGTCCAAGAAACAGAGCAAAAGGCATTACATGGTCGATAATAATGTTGTCTAAGTAATAATGGGCATTCATAGACCTCGTACGTATGGGAACCAACTCCGTACAAGCTTCAAAGCAAATTCCCCCCCAAAACATTTTAGAGCCACCACCAAAAGGTACTTTAGGAGAGATATTGCAGCTGGCAAACCTTTCTCCTCGCCTTTGCCAGACACGCTCACGACCATCTGGAGCTTTTAGGCTTACTCTAGTCTCATCGGAGAAAAGAACTCGTTTCCAATCACCGATGGTACAACTTTGATGCAATCTTGCAAAATTCAATCTCTGAACCCTGTGTTCTCTGGTAAGCATGGGTTTTTTGGCCGGTTTCCTGTTGCTCAATTCTGCTTCATGTAAACGTCTTATAACTGTTCGAGATGATATCGCGACATTTTGAACATCTGCTAGTTCATTTTTTAGCAAATTGCTGGTGACTCTCCTATCTCTGAAAGCACGTTGTCTCAAAAAACGATCATCAACTTGATTAGTGCAACGTTTTCGCGCTTGCCCTGGTCTTCGATGGTACGACCCTGTTTCATTATATCGCCTTACCTTGCGACTGATGCTGGAATGATGTCTTCCTAACAAACCTGCAACGTATCGCATTGAATATCCTTCATCGAGGAGAGTCGATGCTCGCATTGGCTCCTCCATTGACAAATTTCTTTGTCGGTTCATTTTTTTATTTGATTTTTATGCAAATGAACTTCCAAACACGCTTATGATGAAAAATATCACAATAAAAAGCTTGTTTGTCACAAGCACTTTGCTTTAATCGGCACTTTTAATGAAAAATTTAACTCACTTTTAGTCTAAAACGAAGTTTAATACAAATTATTGTTAAAAAAAGACTATTATTAGCTTACATAACAACTGTCACTGTCAAACAAGGTCCATAGGCAACTTGTCGTACAGTAAATTATCAATAAATAAAAATTATTGAGAAAAATATGAGTGGTGCGTTAATTTAGCAAGGGTTGTCAACTTTGAAACATTAAAAATGACATATTTTTCTTTCTTCCACTCTCACCTAAACTATGGTTTAATCATATGGAGCAATTCAACAAATGCACTTCAAATTTTTAGAATACAAAAGAAAGCTATCAGGATTTTAACAGGAGTTAGTTATCTAGAACACTGCCGACCTTTCCTTATCAAATTCAAAATTATGCTGGTACCTACTCTGTTGAAATTTCAAGTTATAACTGAAATTCGCAGAAAACTTGCCCATTTAATAAAGCAGTCTGATGTCCACGTTCACAATACGCGAAACTGTCACTACCTACGAATAAATCGATGTAGATTACGTCTCTCAGTTCAGATAAAAATTGCCTTAATTATAACTATTAACAATATTTTACCAAAAAGTAATAAACAGCTAAGCTGTAATAGTTTCGATAAAGTTATAAAAAATATCTTCTATAATTGTTTTTACTGCTCAGAAGAATATATGACTCATTGCAGAACATTCACTGAACTGCTTACCGTAACTTTGCCATAATTCTATTTCTGTTTAATATGTGTTCTTGTTTGTATATATTAAGTTACGTTTTGTATCCCATTTTTAAAACTATGTATTTCTTTTTTGACTTGCTACAAATAATATTTGTATCTGTTATAATAGTTAAATAAATACTCTACTGTAATACTCTACAAAAACTGAATATTATTATACTGAAAGCTTTCATTTCTCCCTCGTATATTTGCAACATCTTTTCAATACGGACATTGTGTTATGAAAACAGTAAGATTAGTTTATGGCCACTGGTACAGCGATAAATATCGCAACACAATGTTTATTAAATTAGCGTTTTAACAAGCTTTTCGGTAAAAACCCGACCTTAAAAAAATCCACGCCGTAATGTTATCTCGGCGTTATCGTCAAAGCGAATGGAAATCATACGAGCCGGACTAAGGTTCAATCCGTTCGGTTACGAAAACACGTGTTAGTCTATTTATAGAAAGTTGTATATATTTGACATTAAAAACACAGCCGATCAATCGATACGAGATGAACAACAAATACTACAAGAATTCGATCAATGAAAACATTGAAAACACAAACTATAAACTAACGGATAAAAAACAGTCGAAAACGCCGACCTTTTTGGACTTTGAGACGAGGTTCTATTAGAATTTAAATTATTTCTTATAATATGTTAAAATTTGTACGACAACTGTAAATAATGCAAAGGTATGTCATGTATTTAAATATTTTTGCACGCCATTAGGAGCGTCACCAATATCGTATGATGTTATGTCACAAGTTGTTACAACACTATGCTGTGAAATCAAGTTGGAAAACAATCGTTCAAATACAGAAGTGGCTAGCAATGCAGCCAAGAGGTTAGAAGACGATGCTGGACGATCTATATTTATCTAAAAAGTAGAAAGAAGCTAGTAAGAAAGTTTTTGCAATAAAATGAACTTAAACGCCCACTGACACCATATGGTATCAGCATTTTTTAACCCCTGTACATAAATTTTGCAAAAAAAATATTTTAGTCAGTTTTAACCAACATCTTCAAAATATATAAGAATTACCCAGAAATTCAAAAATGCAAAACAGCTTATTTTCACTGTACTGGTCCATGCAAAACAGCTTATTTCCAACCAACCAATGGAAACGCTGCAACTGCCATTCAACTGACCCAGTGAGCCTTGCAAATTTGAGGTTATGTAAGGGTTTTGTATTAAAAGTTTTTGTGACTACTATGTATTTAGATTGTCAACGTATTTAGAAAAAAATTGTTTTACGTTAGAATTTTAAGGAGAGTGGATGGTGCAGATCATCGAGTTAGAATCTAACTCGATGGTGCAGATGGAAGTGTAAGTGTTGGTGAACAAAATGAAGGGACTACAAAGAAAGAGTTACAGAAGGAAAAAGAAAAAGTGAACACATTACCAGGTAAGCATCTTCTAAAAAAGCGCTAGTTTTTATACCGTGTAAACACAACAATAAACCCGTAAACTAATTTTTCGAAGCCAAATTCAGATTTATGCTTTAATCTGTGCCTTCTAAGAATTGCAAGGCAAAACAGACGTTTATAAAGATGTTATTAGAGAGATGGGGAATCTTAAATTGCATTCCACGACATATCTCCTCAACTAAGCAAAAATCCTTAGCGAATTTGTTTCTAGTACTCATAAAGAGCATACCGGAATAAAAAAAAAGACAGTTAAGATTTGATTTCACATATAGTGCGTCTGTATATCCGCTTATACGTATTTCACCGTAATATTGATCATCAGAGACGGCTATTCACAGTAGTTCTGAACGTGAAAACAAATCTGTTTCCTTTTTAATACTTCCTAATTCCTTTTTAATCTTTTTAATACAAATTCCGTTAAGAGTTATAACGGAATGGATACCACTAGGTAAAAGAACCAGAGGCTGACCTCAACTGAGATGGAGACAAGTGGAAGAAGACTTGAGTATGAAAATTAGAAATATAGAAAGGACAATCAAACAGATAAGAATGGAGAAAAGTAGTGAAAACGGAAACTGTAATACAAGAATTTAAATAAAAAAAGCCAGAACTTGGATATTTTGGAAATACATATCATAAGAGTGTCGTAATACAGACTGCTACAGTTGATTATGGATGGTAAAATTGAAGATAACAGAAAGAGAAAGTTGCGAAATCTGAGAGAATGGTTTACCTTGGACTCCATCCGACTTAAAGAAGTAAAAAATTATACTAACGGCATGTTAAGGCTGCAAACTATTGCTAATACATAATAGGGAGTCAACTACGGTTGCAGTACTAATAATGATGATGACTTTACAGTATAAAAGCAATAAGAATAATATAAAATCGAAAGAAATCTATCCTTATGAAAACGATAACCTGTTGTTGAAAAAATCATCCAAAACAGACAAGCGATAGCGGCAAAATTACACCGTATGGTGGCAGATGTCAACTCTGGATTAACTAAACAATTAACACAGTTATTAATGATGTAATATAGTAAATTTACTTACCTTCACTATAAACTGTTTGTTGTGCCATTTTGTCAGTCGTTTTTGTCGGAAAATCTACCACATCCGATCAGCAGCCACCTAAAAAATCTCGGTATAAAAAACTTATATTACTACTATCTGCGGTAAATCCAAACACGAGATCAGTTAGAAATAACTCTCGACTCCACGCGGCGAACGAATGCGTCAGTTTTCGTTCATAACTTATTGAAATCCGGAATAAACGACGATGTTAAACTTATCGCTTGTGTTGGACTACGATCATGCCGATAAAAACGACTAAATAAACTTTTTTTTGCCAATTAATATTTTAGGTACTTGTTGTGCGTGGTTCGCACGGAAAAAGCCGGCTTTTTCGGCTCTTTGTTTCCGTGGGAGTAGTTGAACATTACAGTTTTTGTTAGGAGAAAAAAACCAGACACTTTTAACAAATAAACCAAGAGGTATACATTTTTAACACGTTCAGTGCCGTGATATCAAAATAATATTTTGCAAATATTAATTAAAGCGTTTACTTGAAAAACAACACATGTCTATTTTTTGCAAATTTGACTTTTTATGTTTTTCGCATGGAACAGTAGTTTCTTTATCGATCTCCCACATTCAGTTGTGTAAAAATCCCAGATGAATTA
Organism: Diabrotica undecimpunctata; assembly: GCF_040954645.1. Lineage (NCBI taxonomy): Eukaryota > Metazoa > Arthropoda > Insecta > Coleoptera > Chrysomelidae > Diabrotica > Diabrotica undecimpunctata. Next base: position 2,360,730 of record NC_092810.1, read on the forward strand.
AACTACATAGAAAATTCGGATACTTTTAGAAAAACAACAGATGTCCATGCTGTTTGTTGTAAAAGCAACACTTGTCCAATCTTAGCCAACGGTCATCGCTAAGCGTGAATGATCGTGTCTATAAATTTATCTGTTGTGCGCGTTCTTTGTTAATAACAGGTGATGTTTGTATATATATTGAAGGTAAAGGAGGAATTCCATACTTTTTAAACAAGGGTTTGCAGCTGGCGCGATATTCTGCTGAGTCAATAATTCGGATTGCTGCTTTTTGAAAAGTGAAAATTTTGAAAAAAGGAATTATGCAATATTTCAGGATACTATGAACCATGCCAAAATAAACTGACCTAAGAATATCTCGACTCACAGAAGTAGCCAATCTTGTAACGACTATTTTGCTTACCACAGGGTAAGAATATGGGGGACAAGATTGGGCAAACAAAATAATCGGAACTAGTGCGTACGACACTCAGTTGATTGTTGGAGAGCTGGGTCGTGGATAAGTTGAAGATATGGGGGTTGGATTGGGGTAACTACAAAAAAAAGAAATAAAGGGGTACTTATACAAATCTCTTGGGCAAACAAAATGAAAATAAACCGGAAACACCTCAAGAAATTTAATATAGGGCGCCATTTGAGGTGCCTAATTATACCTATTACAACCACTAGTTGTAACTAGGGAAATAATTATGGAACATAAAAAATATAGAAAAAAAAATATCTTTTTCAAATAAAACTCAAAATAGATCAGAGAAACAAATTAAACGTTTATTTTTGTCTTAAACAAACAGTTATCAAAAATACAGATTTTACAAGAACATAATCCAAATTAATAAAAACTTACTTCTTATGTTCTTCGTTTACATAAGAGTTTGCTACAAAAATTTTAAATGGTTTCTAGGTTATAATATGGCCAATTTATATTATCAAAATTTTATGGATATCCTTTTTATGAAAAATATTATTGAATCTATCTTACATATGGAATATCTTTTATATAAAATAATCAAATTAAAATTGTCTTATAACAACAATGGATTAAAGCGAAATGTCATATGTCAACATAACTTAAGACAGAATAAAATATGACATTTTTTAGCTACGACAAAAATAATATAAAACTTTAATTATTACAAATTCTTTTATTTTAATGAAAGCAAATTATTAAAAATTGTCTTTATAACTTGGGAGAATTAATATATTAAATTGTTACCTTAATTCACATAATCACTTAACTTTGTAAAGGAAAAACTTGCTACATCTCTGGGAAGCTACTTGGACAGATTTTCAAAATGGAAAATAGGAAACTATTTCCGTACTCAGGCAGGAACGATTGAAACAGGAACTTGGTGGAGGAATCAAGCTGTCGACGGGGACATTCTATATAATACTTTTCAAAAATTTCCAGTATCTGTTCAAATCTTCCAGTGACCACTCTGACAGAACTGCCTGTGCAAAGTGTATCATCACGTCCACTGGTATGAGAACATTACAAAAAAATTGAATCGCTTGTTCGATTCAAAAATTGCCCCAGATTTTACATTTCAAATCTTTTGTTGGACTTCTTTAGCTCGACTCACATTGTAGCACGTCTGCCCTGCTTGGAACTTAAATGTCGACCCTATTTGCGTTAAATTTTACAAATTCCACGCCATAAAATAACTCTCCCCCTTGTGTTTACAAAACCTAAACAAACAAATATACCTCGGACCCTCGTTCTAAGCGACAAAAACAACTTTTTAAATATTCCAGTTTATTGCGTTTTAACGACGAAAGACAAATAAAAACTCTTTTTTATATTAGGGGGGCATCATGAAATATAATCCTCTAGGCGACAAAAACTTGTCGAAATAGATATAACATAATACAAATTAACAAAATAGCACGTAGTTTTTAAACCGGAGTTCTATCTGACTTTGTAACAAAAGGTTATGGAATTTGAAAGTACACATAGACAAAAAATATATCCAGCGTTATTTACGCACGAGAAAGCAACAGACTGTTGCTGTTGTGATGATGACCTTCTGTTTCTGGACGAAGATGCTGGACTTAGCAATGAGAATAATTTCAGTGAATTGATGAGGTTTAAAATTGCATCAGGGTGTGAGACTCTTAAACAACACCTATCCACAGCATCTTCCCCAGCAACATACATTTGAAGCACCAGTCAAAATCATTTGATAACATGTTGTAGTAAAGAAATAATTTAACAAATAATGAATCAGGTTCAAAGTGCAAATTATTACTTTTATCTCTTGGTCTCTGGTTCTGGTGTCGGGACTCGGAGGTCAAGAAGAGAATTTCATTGTGTAACTTTTCTTTTTTCGTAAGTTCCTTTAATTCACTTTTGTAAGGTGAACTGGTGATAATAGCCACGTAAGAAACATTGCAACCTTTATTGGACACTTTTCTTTTTGGTTTGGGAACCGGAGTAATATTAACAGGCAAAATTGGCTCTGGTGTTGCACACGATGAAACGGGAAGTGAATTAAAACCAGGCGATACACGATTCTCGTCTCCATCGAAGGCAGTTAATGGCTCCTTTTGCAGTTCAGCTGCAATGAAATCAACATCTGTGAAAAGTCTCCGATTGCAAGGAAATATTGCTTTGTGATATCATTGGGTTCTAGCCGCCACTTATTATGACGCATCCAAACGAGAAAAGCTTCACTGTAATGGGTTTTTAGTGCCCCCATAAACGTTTTATCCAACGGTTGAAGTTTGTTTGTTGTATGCGGTAGTATGCATACTATGACGACATGATTTCGCCGGGTTAGTTCTACAATTTCGATGTTTCGTGTATGTGAATAGTCATCATCATCATCATCCAGCCCCATTTTCACATCCATTGTTCGATATAGGCCTCCTCCAAACGTCTCCAGTTCTCTCTATCTCTAGCTGCTGCAATCCAGTTTGTTTCTATTCTTCTTAGGTCGTCGGTCCATTGGGTGGGTGGTCTGCCTCGACTTCGCTTGTCGGCTCTTGGTCTCCACTCCAATAATCTCTTCGTCCATCTTCCGTCTTCCATTCTAGCAACATGTCCAGCCCACCTCCACTTTTGTTTATTGATTCGCAGTATAATATCGTCTACGCCAGTTCGTCGGCGTATCTCCTCATTTCTCACGCGATCTTTCAAGGTCAGGCCCAGCATTGATCTCTCCATTCGCCTTTGTGTTACCCTCAGTTTTTCGGCAGTAGCTTTCGTTAAAGTTAGGGTCTCTGCTCCGTAGGTCAAGACTGGTAAGATGCATTGGTTAAATGCCTTCCTTTTCAGGTGAATTGGGGTATTTGTTTTAAAAATGTCTCTCATCCTTCCATATGCCGCCCATCCCAACGTGATTCGTCTATTTAGCTCGCAGGTTTGATTGTCTCTGGTTACTCTGATTTCATGACCCAAGTATGTGTATTTATCGATTAATGCTACCTTGTTGTTATTGATCTGTATCTCTTCGCTGGGAACCATATTGGTCATCATTTTGGTTTTCTCGAAATTTATCTCCAGCCCAGTTTCTTGTAGTATGTAATTCAGTTCTTGGAGCATGTCTTTGATCTCTTCCAGATTATCTGACAGAAGCACGATATCGTCCGCAAAACGTAGATGGTTTAATCTTTCTCCATCGATGGATATTCCTTTCTGTTGCCATGTTAGTCTTTTAAATGCATACTCAAAAACGGTAATGAACAGCTTTGGTGACATGGTATCACCTTGCCTGACTCCCCTTTTTATCTTTATTTTATTAGTTGCTGAATGTAGACTTATGGTTTAATAAACGCCTTTTTAAAGTCTACAAATATCAATGCCAAGGGACGGTTATATTTGTTAGTTTTTTCTATCAGGGTTTTTAGGCACTGCAGGTGATCGTTTGTGCCGTAATTAGGGCGGAAACCGGCTTGTTCCCGAGGTTGGTAAAAATCCAGCTTTGTCTCTAATCTGTTCGTTATTATTCGGGTGTATAATTTATAAAGATGGTTAAGGAGACTGATTGGTCTGTATCTTTCCAGGTGTGCTATATCTCCCTTCTTGTGAATAGTGTCCATCAAATAACAACAACACTAGGAACTCTGCAGATGGCTTAACATTTTCAATAAACTGTAAAAACCAGTCACGAAATAAGTTGCTTTGCACCCAACCAGAGGGGGCATTTTCCCACCGAACCAAGGAGGTGCATTATCAAACATGTTTTTGCGGGAGAATATAACCATAGGCGATACGAATCTGCCATCAGCACTCATACAACATATTATTGTCATTGTTGACCCTCGTTCTGTTGCAGTCGGTGCTGCAATCTGCCTTTTACCTTTCAAGCCAACTAGAAGTTTCTTTCACTCTCTAGAAGATCGAAAAACATGTTCACCGATTCTCTGTTAAAACCATTAGCTCTTGACTTCATTTAAAATTAGAAAACTGATTCGAAATGTAGATACGCAATATTATTTTGCTTAAGAAACTCTAAATTATTAAAATATCTCAAACGTGAAAATTATTTCTACAATCTAAAGATAAAAATAACATTTTCGAGGTTACAGTTAATATTATATTATTAATGTTTATATTTTGAACTTTGGTATCTTATCATTGGTGCATGGTACGATTCCAAAAACCTATTTACTGCTGTTTGTATTATAGAACTACAAAAGTTATTGTACATTTGGATCAATTTAAGCAATGAATCCTTTTTCTACCAATGGAATTGAATATTAAACACTTATTTATTTGACTACTTGTTGAATCTTCTTCTTCTGCAAGTGCTACCTTTTTTATCAGTCCAGGAAAATAAATATTTTTCAGGACTTCGCGAAATCCTGGTATTTGACTAGTTTTTCCGTATGTTTAATCGCAATTTTAAATAGAACTAGTATTTACGAAAAGTCTGGAATGGGCAGGATTTGGAAAACTCAGTTAGATACAGAAGAACCGCAAAATACCTCAATACTTGAGGAGCAAAGTGTTCAAGCAGTTCATCCTTCCTATAATAACATATAGATGTGAAACCTGGACCATAATAGAGGCAAATGTGAACAAACTAGCCACAACAGACAGGGCAATGTTGGGTATCATTGTCAGATAGAAAGAGGTAAGATCAGGTCGAGGATATCACGACAAAAATTTCCAAACTCAAATGGAGCTTTGCAGATCACACTTCTGATCTACTTAAAATAAAAACTTGGTACGACTCTAATTTATTCTCTTTTAACGTGGATAAGACAGTAGCATTATCCTATAAAAGAGCTCTTCAATCCTTGCTTCTTCATAACAGCCAGATCAGTATCGTTGATTCTGTAAAATTTCTTGGTATTTTTATAGACAGCAACCTTAAACGGTCCCTTCATATCGATTTGTTAAGTAAGAAAATAGCCTCAGTCTGCTATGCAATAAGATCTGTTTCGAAAGAACAAAATTTAGCATCTTCCAAAATAACATATTCTATTCTAATACAGCTGACCAATCTAATGTTATTTTTAAATTACAAAGTAGAGCAACACGATATCTTTTTGGCCTCAGTAGAATAACACATTGCAGAATCTACTTCAAAAATCACGGGCTTTTAACTCTTTCCTACATGTTTTTTCAGCAAGACCTAATCATGGCTACTCCACCAGAAATTCAACCTTTGATGTGTATTTACAGATCCCGGCCACTGAGTAAAGAAATCTGTATTATATTCGGCAAAAAATTATACAACCATTTCCCTTTGCAACTTAAACTTCTTTCCTAAGTTCCGTAAATTGAAAAAATCCTATCTATCTGAAAGACCATATTATTCAGTGGAAGAGTTTCTTAACGAATAACTAAGAAATTACAGTACGTTTAGGTACCAGCAACTAAAGTATTTTTATATATATTTGGGTATCACATGCAGCTACTTAAACTTATTCGTAAACCAGTTCGTAAGGTTTTATTATGCAATTTGCGGTTTAGTTACAATTTTGCAATGGATTGTATATTTTAGTATCTTTTATTTTGTGATATTGACGATTTATGTAATTTTAGTAAATTTTGTAAATTATAGTGACAATAAAGCATATTTCTATTCTAAAGTGGACGATAGACAGCTAAGAAGAAGATGAAGTACACATTAATAGCAACTAAATTTTGCCAAACGTAACAAGAGACAAATTGTAGAAAATTTTGCACGAATTAGACTTCGTTTTCGAGAAGTACGGTAAAAAAGCTGTGCTTATAAACAAGATAATTTGTTGTGGGAGCCGATATTTAAGATAATATCGAAAACGGAGAAGACAAGGTACTATAGTGTATTTTTATGTATGAGAGAGTAATAAAACAATAAATTATGTATGCAAATCCCTAAACTGTTGATACGGGTGACTCAATGAAAAACAGATATTTGTCAACAAGTTTACAGAAGTATATAGGAAAACAATTTTAAATTGAGTATGACCACCAGGTATAAAGGTTGGAGCAGAATAGAATACAATAGTTGTGAGGGTTACTAATCCCTAAATAAGGTTGCCAGTGTCGGAGTGATGGAGGTTAACAGGTACTAATGAATTTGCAAGAAATGTAAGATGTTTATTTTATTGGTTATATATAACCAATAAAAGTTTAATAAGTACCTACCTATTTGCAAAATAAAGTTTAATTCTTTAGATAAAATAAAACGTTTTATTTTATCTATTTGCAAAATAAAGTTTAATTCTTTGCCTATTTGCAAAATAAAGTTTAATTCTTTAGATAAAATAAAACGTTTTATTTTATCTGAAATGAGTGCATTCCACGAAGTAAGGGTTTCAACAATCAAACATTTAATTCTTTAATTCCAGGAATCTACGACAGTAATTGACTAGATAATTACCTTCTAAACTTATTCCACAGAAAATGTGATAGTGGGTTTTTCCATTTTGTATATAGGAAGGTCCAAGTGACGTATTCAAAATTCTTAACAGTTCACTAAAAGTAGGTACTTCAGTTGCAAGGTGCAGTTTATTGTGTATACTAGTGTTATGGAAAATTTGGAAGTGCCGTGTAAACGCCGAAAAATTGGTCCTCTAACAGTTAATGAAAAAACATTAATATTTAATTGTTTTAAATCATTTACAGACAAACGTTTATGTGAAAGTGTTGATGAGACCGTTGAGTTAGTTAGCAGTACACTTGGTGTTGGGAAATCTACGATTTACAGAGTTATTAAAGAAGAGAAATGTGGTAGTTTTCAAATGCCACGTAATGCTCCAGGGAAACCAAAATTTCAAATAGAATATCATTTTAAAGAAGGACTTCGACGGAAAGTGCATGAATTCTTCTTTAGACAAGAATTTCCAACATTGGATAAAGTTCTTGTCTCAGTTCGAGATGATAAGGATTACCCAGAAATGAGTCGAAGTACGTTATGGAAACTTTTAAAAGAAATAGGCTTCCGCTGGAAAAAGAATCCCAGAAAGTCTATTTTATTAGAAAGAAGCGATATTGTCATATGGAGAAGACATTTTCTAAGAACCATAAAGGAAATGAGAAACCAAAAAAGAAAAATATTTTATCTTGATGAAACATGGATCAACGAGGGTCATACACCAAATAAATTTTGGCAGGATGAAACTGTTACAAGTCAAAGGCACGCTTTTGTAAATAACTTATCTACTGGTTTAAACCCACCATCAGGAAAGGGACGCAGGCTGATAATAGTACACATTGGCAGTTCAGACGGTTTTGTTGAAGGTGGTTTATTAACTTTTGAATCAACTCGTACCGGTGACTACCATGAAGACATGAACGCTGATGTCTTTCAAGAATGGTTCGAACAAATGATAGATCTTCTTCCTAAGAACTGTGTAATAGTAATGGATAATGCAAGTTATCACTCCAGACTTATAGAAGGACTGCCCACAACCAAGTGGTTAAAAAAAGACTTGCAGAATTGGCTGAGTTCAAAAAATATTACGTACCATCCCGGATCTATAAGAAAGGAACTTTATTCGTTGTGTGCCCTTCATAAAGAAAAATTTTAAAAATACGAAATTGATGAAATTGCCAAAAATCGTGGAATGACAGTACTTAGATCCCCACCATATCATTGTGAATTAAACCCGATTGAACTGGTATGGGCACAGATAAAGAGTGAAGTTTCAAGAAAAAATACCACTTTTAAAATTCATGATGTTAAACAGTTGTTTTTGGAGGCCGTAAATAATGTAAAACCTGAAAACTGGGAAAAGGCAGTAAATCACACTATTAAAGAAGAGGAAAAAATGTGGAAGCTGGACAATATTACTGATAAAATGATCGAGCCAGTTATTATAAATCTTGGTTCTGAAAGTTCATCTTCTGAATCTGATTTGGATTTGTAACAAGTAGCTGTAAGTTTTATATTAATATTTTTATTCATCTATTTAACATACCTTAGACGGTTTTAAAAACTCTTTTTCTCTTTTGTAATTTTCAAAAATTAAAAAAAATGTGAATTTTTTAAAACCCTTTTTAATGTAGGCCAGTCAGTTCTAATATAGTGTGTGATAAAAGAGGTCACTTTTGTTTACATACACATAACACTTTATAACACTGAAATAATTCATTTATTTTTTACAATTATTCAAAGTAATTTTTCAATTAATCTTGAGCACGCCCATGGAGTGGTCGGAGCTACCAGTTAAAATTATGCTAATTACTCTCTCGTTCATAAAAATAAACTATAATACCAAGATATAAAGATCGTTTTAATATTTTGCCATGAAAACTGTACCAAGTCCAAATCAAGCATAGGTAGTACTTGACTTAAAATCAAGTACTATCGAGAATGCCGTAGAAGGGAAATAAATTTATAATGCGTAAAATAGGGGAACATATATATTCATAAATTGATGATAGTTAACTTATAAATAAGAAAACAGTTAAATCTTTCAAAATTCGCTTCAATTTACTTGAAAAATCTAAGCAGCAATCTTTTGTGTAATGCAGAAGACACCAATGCTAATAAATGCTTCTCCTGGTAATAAAAACCAAAAATGCTGACTTACTAATTACCGATATTAACGAGGAAACCAATCTTTGTACCATTCAACAATCAAAATCCCATCAAGGACTAAAATATTTTTCCTCATTTCGTAAAAATCGTTACCTGTTGATTATGTGGTGTTATTAAAAAATCACTGCGTACATATTATTGCAAGAGATAAGATAATATTGTTGGTAGCTTAATAATTACACCTAATTATCTAATAACGAACACGAATAATCATTATAGGTTATTAGAATGAAGGTAATAATTTTTTTAAAACGGTTCTCTTACTGACTTACTTGTTCGGGTCCGTAAACAAAAAGTCTCTCAACAATAAAATCTCCACTTACCACGCTTCGTATGGCTTAGTTTTCTCCCCTCCATGGATTTATTAAACTAAATACATTTTCCACAAATTATACACCCATGGACCAAAATATGGAATATTTTGGAATTTTTAAATTTTTTTTGAAAATAAGTTCTGGTCTATCAAGTTGTTTATTTTAAGAATGTTTCAGCCGGGAATGGTATAAGGGAAATGGGTTTAAGCAGCAGCGAAAGAGGAGATAGGAACAGAAATTTGTGTCCGTAAAAATCATTGGTTTGACGATGAATGCAAGAATGCAACAAAGGAAAAAAAATGAAGCCTATAGAAAGATGTTTACAGATGAAGCCTATAGAAAAAATATTAAGAAACGTATTTGGATCAACCCATTGTAGCGATTGTTTGTGCAGCATAAAAATGAACTATGAACTGGTCAAAATGACTTAAAACAAACTGACTTAAGATGCATCAGACTAATCTCGTCTAAATCCTGCAAGAACACCTTGCGATTCCAAGTTCCGTTTAGATTTTCTCACGCAAAACACAATTTGATTTACCCCTCTTATATTAATACTCATTCTTTTTATATCATCCTAAGAACATACTATAAGAATCAAAAAGTGACAAAAAAAAGGTACATAGTCACGAAAAGGAACCTGTCGTGTGTTACGTCATCCCTCCGATATCGTTTATTATATTGGCCAAGGTCAAAATTAAAAACAATAGAAAACTGATTAGAGCTCGAGATTTAAATTGTAAAGTTTGAAATTCAGTTTAAAAATTTCGACGAAACTATTGTATCCTTGACCGTCAATTGGAAACTAAACCACTACATAAATTTTCTGTATACAATATATATATATATATATATATATATATATATATATATATATATATATATTTACAGTTCGTAAAATGTAAATACCGATGTACGTCATCCGAGTCACAGTAAGTGACGTCACATGATACCAACAAAGAATATTTAAATATTTATCGTAGGTCTGTTCCTTCTTAGAATATTTTAGCCAAGTACACTGAAATGAAGTCACAGTTAGAATGCAGTGCAAGTACCGCATTGTATCATTGTTCCTTTTCTGGGATGGTTTTCCTTTGGTTGATGTTTCGGTGTCCTGTTTTAGGTTTTTCACTTCTTCAGGACGTGGTTTGTTTTGTTGGGTGGTGTTTTTTCTTTCGCTGGCTTTGTGTGTTCTACTGGTGGGTTACTTCTTTGACTTGTCGTCAGAGGAGCGTATGGACAATCAGCAGCGAAAGGGGTACTGGTTAACGGTCTTTTAATCGCGGTTCGCGCGCGGGCAGCTGCAGCTGTATCTTCTACAATAGACAGGTGTCATTGTGAATGGGATCTGGAAACCACAGAAAACCGATCCCTCCCCTGTCTAGGCAAGCTCGAAGTGAGCATATAAAAGTTATTGCGACGATAGTAGAGGGAAGTTGCCTCCTCGATGTCAATGTATTCAGCAGGTTACTGGCAAGGGTCAGTAGTATTGTAGGTAGGAAGGGGATTTTGGGTTTAGGTTTTCGTCTGAATACATTGCCGATGGCTCTGAAGTTTTGGCCTCGGATGGTTTTGATTGTATAACTCTTGCTCAGAGAGGAGAGCCTCTCATTGATCAGCTGGATATTCGACAGATGATGGATAAGGGCGGAGGGGTAGTCGCGGCGTTTGTTGTTCACTCTACGCAGGATTCTCCTCTCCAGCCAGCAGTTTTTGTGTGAGATGACCGCGAATCGTCATATAGATGTTGGATCTATACTCGATGACCGGCCTAATAAATGTTTTATATGTGTGTATGAGTGATTGTGGATGTGTTCTTCCGAATTTACCACAAAGATCATTTGAGTAGACCGAGTGTGCTCCTAGCCTTGTTACAGGCTATTTTCAGATCGGTCCTCCAGTTTAGTGTTTGTGTAAACACCACACCGAGGTATTCGATCCGGTCGCGTAGCTGTAGTCGGTCACCCCAAAGTCTAAGGTTGTGTCTTTTGGATATGATGGGTGTGGTGAACTGGCTGAGACTGGATGTCTAAAGAGAATCATTTGGGTTTGGTGTTACTTTCCATCTCCCACACCACCTGTCGACCAGGTTAAGGTGATTTTGAGCAAACCTAAGTACTGAGTCTATGTCTCGTGATATTGTTACGAGAGCTGCATCGTCTGCTTAGAGCAAAATGGTTGTATTAGTGTATTGTGGATTGGGAAAGTCACTATTGTAAATTGTGTATAATATGGGAGCCAACACTGAACCTTATGGTACTTCTGCTGTAGAAGTAAAAGAATCAGAGAAGTGACCTCGCACTTTAACCGTGATTAGACGTTGAGAGACATATGAATGGATAAGTCTAACGAATGCGAGTTTCAAGCCGATGTTCAACAGTTTCTTAGCGAGTCCAGCATGCCAGACTTGGTCGAAGGCTTTTTGAACATCGAGGAAGATGCCTAAGGATACTTTTTCCGTCGTTTAGACTTTGTGTGAGGCGTGTGACGATTTCTGTCAATGCCGTTTTGGTGAAAAGACCTTCTCTAAAGCCGAATTACTTATATAAAATCCTCATATGCACAAGTGTAATGTATCGATCAGAAAACTTAAACTTAGATAAAGCCGAAGAAAAAAGATTGATGAACATTCGAAAATCTAGTTGTATCAAAACATTTCAAAGTAAGTAAGTAATGATAAAAGTGCTGTTTTTTTTTATTCTATTTTACTTCTTTATACTAAACAAGCGGCTCAAATTGTTGTTAAAGTAAGATTATTACTTAATTCTTGTTTTCTATTTCAATTTTTTTATTTATTTACATTGAATATTAATTTTTTTGTTGTATAATCCACTTCTGCAATAATTATTTGATATATTTCATTTAAAATGAATTCAGAAATTTTTTGTAATGTGGCAACAATGTTAACTTGGATTTCTGACGTAGATAATGATGTGCATCGGTTTTTATACTGTACTAACTGTATGTATATAAAAATACAAGAACTTATGGTCGCGATTACAGCAGAAATGAGTAGAACAGTTCCCGTAACAGATCATCATATTATCTAATTCTTCTGCTCATCAAAAATTATTATTTTTTTGCATATATATTTTCCAGAACTGAATTAATTGATTTTTTAAGTAAATTAGGCTTGTATAAATGTGGGAGAAAAACGATAGAAAATATGTGCGTATAGCGACAAAAGATATAATTTGTTTCAAGATAAATACAAACATTTTGAATAAAAGGCATTTCCAAATCAAATAAAATTGTCGATTTTCACTTTTTATATCGATTTGCCAATGACGAATAGGTGTCAGTTTGAATTGATCATTTGCATTTCTAAAACAAGCAGATATCATGTTCTCCAATCAGCCGACCTTGAGCAAGGTCGGACTTTTGATTAACATTTTGCACAAGTATGTATTCACAATTGAATTTTAAATAAATTTTAAGTCACAATGTTATCACACGACTCAGTTTCGGATGTGATAAAAATGGCGATAAGGTATGAAGGATGCTTCTTAACTAAATCAAAACAAAATGTATCAGTTAATTGTTGAATTAACGAAATTTATATGCAAGAATCACAAAAATGATCCAGCAATATCAAACAAACAAGAATTTAGAATTAATGGTTATCTGGGGGAAATCGTATGAAAGAACAAAAATATATATATAGATATCATATTCATAAAATATCTGTATCATATTATACCAATATAATACTCACATACACTACAGAATCTCGAGTCGTATGACAAAAATGTCATTTATGACGATATAAGTGCAACGACGTGTTTTCAACTTGAGTTATTAGAGATAAATGGACTCGCAAATCCCCAAATAGTTCTTGCAAACCCATACATCTACTCGTAGTAGTGGAGGCGATCCAACACAACAGACTGAAATTAAACAGTAGACACTTCAGGCCTCGTGCTGCTTGTTCTCTGCTGAAATGGGTATTTTTGAAAATACCGAAGAACACTACGAACACATCAAAAGGTCGATTCATTTAGCAGCAGAAGAAGCACTGGGGAAATGTGACGAAAACCATAAAGGAATAAAACCGTACTGGTGGGATGAAGAAATAGAGAAGGAAATTAGAGATAAACGTCGGAAATACCAAACATTATTAACAACAAAAACAGAAAACGATAAAACAATTTACAAAGAAGCACAAGCCAAAGTAAGAAAAAAGATTACTCAAAAAAAGAACGAAACATGGGAATAGAACTGCCAAAAGATCAACACCTACATAGGAGGTAGAAGAAGCACAGAGAGTTGGAGATTGATTAACAGTATGAGAAATAATAAGAAAAAAGACGTTATATCACCAATAACAACAGAAAAATGGGAAGAATATTTCAAAAAATTACTAACAGCACAAAGACCAGAATTTACTAACATGGAAGACAATACGATAGGTATACGTATAAATTCATCACCAATACAAATAAGTAAATCAGAGATGGCAGAAATAACCAAATCCATGAAAAATGGAAAATCCTCTGGTCCTGGTGACATCCCTGCAGAATTAGTGAAAGCCGGCACAGACAAACTCCAGGAACAGTTAAGAAAACTCTTTCAAGACTGCTTTAATGGGGCCGAATTACCAAAAGAATGGAAATTATCTATCATGTCAACTATCCACAAAAAGGACAGCAAGGATCAGTGTGAAAATTACAGAGGAATTGCGGTAAACAGTACAATAAGTAGGATGTATGGGAAACTTTAAGAACAAAATAGAAAATGACTATAGAGATTACGAAGCAGAGGAGCAAGCTTGTTTTTTGCGCTGGGTGATCCACAGTAGGCCACTTGTACTCTATTACGCAATTTATTGAGAAAAAAACAGCCGTCAATAAAGAAGTTCACCTGGTGTACGTAGACTTACAAAAAGCATATGACAGTGTACCCCTTAGTAAACTATGGTCAATCCTACAGCAAACCAACATTAAGCATGGTCTTATCAAAGCAGTCCAAAGTCTGTATAATGGAACGACTGCAAAAATTAAAACTGGATCAAGGATATCTGAGGGATTTAAGGTCACGAGAGGACTAAAGCAGGGTTGCTGTATTTCGCCTACCCTTTTCAAAATTTATCTGGAACAAGCACTCAAGCTGTGGAAAAGAAAATGTAATGGCATGAGAATCCCTCTCAATGACGAGACTACACTGTACACCTTATGTTTCGCTGATGACCAAATACTGATTGCTCAGGATCATGACGACTTGAGTTACATGACTCGGAAGCTAATAGAAGAATATAACAAATGGAGCTCGAAGTCAACATTAAGAAAACTGAAACCATGTGTATTGCAGGGACAAAGCAGTCCATTATATTAGACGATAGGGTAGAAATTAGACACTGTGATGAATACAATTACCTGGGTATGAAGATAACTCAAGATGAAATACTCGATGCTGCTATAAAAGACAGAAACATACAGGGTAGAAAAGCCATATCCATGATGAACGGCATTATGTGAGACCAAACAATATCTAAAGCGAACAAACAACTCATATACAATACCATACTTAAAAGTGTAATCACACACGGCAGTAAAATTTGGCCAATGAAACAAAGAATAGAGAAACTGTTACTAGCAACAGAAATGGACTTCTGGAGAAGAGCAGCAGGCAAATCAAGAAGAGATCGGATACCAAATGAGAGAATACAAGAAATGATGGGAGTCAAGCATACAAAAGTTGATGACATAAAAACAAAACAGTTAATATGGTAAGGCTATGTACAGAGAATGCTAGATGGCAGGATTCCGAAACAGATTTTGACGTGGGCACCACAAGGGAGAAGGAAAAGAGGAAGACCGAGAAGAAGCTGGAGAGAGGGAATTGAAAAAAAAACTAGAGGAAACAAAAAATTAGATAATAAAAAAAACAGCAAGAAAGATGCAGCAGATATGGAATACCTTCGAAGAGGCTATCGAATAAGAGTGAACAGAATGAGAAATGAAGAAATAAATGCAAATCTTTATAAAAAGAAATATCAACACATTAGAATAGAAAACATTGAAGAAGTAAGTCATTTAAAAACAAACCAGGGACACAAATTGGTTAAAAAAGTAGAACCCACAGATAAGAGGAGATACCTAGATGATTCTAAAAATTGAGTAGACGAAATCTTGTTAAAATGAGATAAATATGAAAGACGGGAAAGAAAGTCGGAAAGATTGAGCAAAAAGAAAAAATCTTATTGATAATTTTTATATAAAACGGTTAAAAATATATAATATCTACTCATTATGTCGAATAGAAGCACATGAACGTTTCCGAAAACTCTCGGGGTTTCCTTCAGCCGGCATTTTTCATCGCTTTACCACCAAAAACAATAGAAGCTAAAATTCACAGACTTACCTTTTTACACGCTAGACGGACGGAATGAATCCAGCACTCGCGAAACCACACCACACGAAAGAGTGAAAATACGGGGTGCGACGGTGCGAGTCTAAACATCTGAGAATCGTTATCAAACATGCTGATTATATTTACCCGTCAAATGACCCGAAATAAGCGAACGTGATATGTAAACTACACAATTATCATCGCAGTACGTTTAGTGTTAATGTCAGCGGCGTGTAAATAAAAAAATAGGGTCGGTGATATGATAAACACGTTATGGCGATGGTTTGATTGAAACATCAATAAAATAGGATTCTGTGATTTAAAGATAATCTATATAGCTCAGTAAGAGTATTCATAAACCTAGAATTTAATGGATTGTAACTAGCCATTGTTACAGTGTTGCAACTGTATATAAACACTGTTAAAATATTAACAGACTTTTTGTTAGTTTTGATTATCCTCTAATAGTTATCCAAGATTTCGTTTACAAAAACACACACACTATTTATGCCAGCCTGTTTATGTAAAAATCATCGATTTCGCGGCAAAATTTTTCGCAGATATCTGAAGCTTATAAGTAGACTTCGGCAAATATGCAAATAAAAATGTAGAAAATATGCGCATAAATATGCACGTGTTTACCCGAAAATATGCAAATATTTTACAAAATATGCATACAAATAAATAAAAAAATCGTAAAATAGTAACAATTTTATTTAAAAAAAAAAAGTGTACATAACTAAATATTTCCTACTATTCATTAAGATTTACATTTATTTTAAGTAACTACATCATTTTTAAGTATGAATAAACTTATTTAGAATTATGGTAACAATAAATGACCAAGTGGTGTTCAAAATTTTCTAACAAAAACTTGTGGCTTCTGTCTGAGTACATATATTTATATATGGAAAAACTTCGTTCAACATCAACTGATGTAACGGGAGCATTTTTCAAACTAACCAAAACATTTGGTTCTAAATTAATTGTTTCCGAAATATTTCCAGCTAGAACACTGACTACTTCAGAAAGAATATGGTAACCTTTATTTTTTTCCATAATAGCTTCAAATTTTTTTAAAATATCTTTTCCAATATTACCTCTAACGTTCCGACAACATGACGCAAATTCTTTTATTAATGCTGTACTTTCGTACAATGACAGTTTTGGTGATTCTAACTGAGTAATTGTTTTTTGAACAAAACTAAAATTTGATTTTATAAATGAAAGTTCTTGTTGAAGCAAGTTACTCTGAAAAGTTTGTTTAGAATCCAAAAGAGATTGGGAACTTTCATCTGTTAACGTATCAATTATGTTCTTTATTTTAACAAAATGATCTGCATAAAAATTAGCTGCTTCTAACCATGTTCCCCATCGCGTTAAAATAGGTTGTGGTAGAAGAGGAATGTTAGGTAGCATTTCTTTATAAAGTTGAATTCTTATAGAAGATTTAAGAAATACTTTTTTGACACTGGATATCATGGTATTTACAAGAGGAAACTTTTTTCGTACTTCCTCTGCAACTCTGTTTAATCCATGCGCTACACAAGTAACATGTATTAAATCTGGGAAAAATATTTTTAAATTTTGTCCTGCTTTCACCATATAAGGAGCAGCATCCGATAAAATAAGCAGTAATTTATTAGAAGGAATAGTTGTCGGAAGAAAAAAAGTTGCTAATGTTTCTTGTATAAAACGCGAAATTGTTAAAGCATTTGTTTTCTCAAGTTGCTGGCATGAAATAAGATGAGATTTTGGCAAGGTATCTTCTTTAAGAACACCAATCAATAAATGAGCAATATACTTTCCTGAGGAATCAGTGGTTTCGTCTACAGATATGTAAAAATAATTATCTGCAATTTCTTCCTTAATATTAATTAACACCGACGAGTATAGCCCGTTCACATTATTTCTTCTTAGAGACCGATCACTTGGAACATTAAGTTTGCAATATTTTTTTAGAAACGAACTAAAATTTACATTTGCTAATTTTGAAAGCGGTATGTTTGCAGACACTAATGCGCGACACAAGTCTTCATTAAAAGTTTCTTGCTCATCTAATTTTTTTGAAGTAGATTGGAAACATTTAGCCATTGAAGTTTGATGTTTTCCTCCTATTTTTAAAATAAAAACCTTTATTTTAACCAAACCTTTAAAATATAAAAATATACAAGGTGTTTTTGGTTAATCAAATAACTGGTTTGGAAAAAAAAACACTCGCTAAGTGTTTTAAATGCAGTATTAATCCACAAATTAGTTTTTGTTACTAACCATTAGTACATCATATAACTTATTTTAAAATTCAACAAAAGTTTTTTTTTGTTAATTCAATTACAATAAAAATAATTGTGTTTTAGAATAGCTGACTTCATAAAAAAAAGTAAAGGTGAAAAATTTTTCTAAATACACATCATTGTATTGTACCATGGAAAATTTTTTCTCACTAAAGGAAGCTATTTTTCATTTAAAAACAACCTACGAGTACTAAATTTCAAGTAAATACGTTTATTGGTTTTAAAGTTATTGTTGTTATTAACTAAAAGAATTTAATTTTTTTTAATTTTAACACCCTGTATCTCGAAAAGTAAATAAGTTTGACCCCTCATTAACTATATCGTTTTGTTCAATTTTTCGAGAAGTATCTACAGTCAAACGTTGTAAGTGTCATTTGGAGACACCCTATATGTATGAAATATTAGATATTTAATAGAAAATATTAGATACTTACAATTTTGCCACAGACTGAACAGTAGATTTTTCCCATATCCATAGACAGCTCTTTATAAGGTTTAATCCAAGTTGAAGCACTGGTTGTTTTAGGCATTATAAAATCACAATCTTCCTTTTTGTTACGCACAACGAGTGTTTACGCTTTGAATATCAAAACAAAAATGATTTACAAATCTGAGCATCAAATTAGAAATGTTTAGGTACCTAATTCAATAAACTGGGAGATTTTGGAAAATCCCTAAATTAGGAACAAAACTATTAGCCGTTTACCTGCTGTTAAGATACAATAAATTGTAGATAGATTTGGGGATTAGATCATAAAATGCAAATGAGCGAACCATTAGCGATTATCCAATACCTGAATGCCTCAGTGACCGAGACTTTCTAAGAATGTTGAGGGCTACTTAAATTGATCTTCTTTGAAATTGTAAATGTTTTGTACCTGTAGAGATTACGTACTTAGATCATTTCTTGATTAAAATGACTACAAAATTTTATACAAGAATTGAAATAAATTGGTATGTTTAAAAATTTTCAAATACAGTATAAAAATCTGAACTTTTATGCACTTTATGCAAACTTTTATACAAATATGCCAAAATATGAAATATTTGCATAAAATATGCACAATATGCAAAATATGCAATATGCATATTTGCCGAAGTCTACTTATAAGAAATAGGTGGAGGTTACTAGATGACGAACAGATGAAAAAGTACTCGTATTTTTACTTTGCGTTTTTTTAAACAATAATTTATGGTTGATTTTTAATTTTTTGTCTATAAGTTTTTTCCCTTATATTTTACATAAACAATATTTATATCATTTTTTTATATCTAGAATATCTTTTTTTTTCCTCGATTTTTAAATTAAAATTGAAGAACCGGGTAACTCCATTTTTAACCAAAATTGAGTTATTGCATTCAGCATACAAAATTTAAAGTTGCGCATATTTTGATGCAGAATTCGGGCAAATTCAACGAATCTTCATTAAGTTAGCATAGTTATCTGATTTTAGCACCGAAATGGTCTCGTGTAGTGGAAGATGTCGAAGTAGGGATAACGCTCACTGGTACGGTAGTAGAGTGGTACTGGTGTTGGTGTTTTGTTTTCAGTTTGGAGATTTTGTTAATAAGAACACGTTGTAATTTTGTGTTCAGTATAATACGTTTCTTGAAGAGAAAAAAGCACGCCTGACTGAAAAATATCTCCACATTCATAAATCTGAGATGTTTTACAAAAAATTAAATAAAGTTACCATTCTCAGTAAAGAAGACGAGTCCATGGAAGTATTATGTTTCGACTTCGAGCAGAATTTGCCTTTACCACATGTTCCAGCAGAAGATGCGTTTTACAAAATGCAACTTTGCGAATATAATTTGTGTATTCATTCAGGAAAATTGGGCACGCCAACTTTTTACATGTATGATGAGAAGACCGCTAAGAAAGGAAGTAATGAAGTCATATCCTGTCTTGATCATTATATACACACATTTACCTGGTTCGGTAAGTAAGATATACATTTTTTCTGAAAATGCATTTGCACAGAACAAAAATCAAACATTAGCGCAAACCAGGACACAGCGTTCTACCATGTAATAGGTCATTTTGATTCATATAAAAAAATAAAAGGAAGAAGAATATAAGAATATATCTCTAAACTTTTTGGGCCATTTTCAACAACTTTTTAAATCAACACCCAAAGAACCAAAAAAAAAGTTTTCTATATTAACCTATAGATTAATGAGGTATACAAAAAATTATCAGTTTATTGAATGCTCTGTAAGTTCGGGATTTGTTATTTTCACAAATTTTTTTATGAACCGAAAAATAGATATAGAATTCTCAATACTAATAATAAAGCATACTCAAAGCTCTTGAATATAAACCCTAAAATAATTAGTGATTCAAGAGACTTAGTATGAAAATATCTACCTTTAAATGACCAAGGTTATTACAATCGCATGTTTGAAACGTTACTGATAATGCCGAAGACCCAAATTCTGACGGTGTAGTGACTCTTCGTATGTAAAATAATTATTTGATTATTATATTTTCCTTTACGTATTTCATTTGCAATAAAAATCCAAAAACAGTACATTCGTTAATTTTTATTTTTAACATGTGGGATTTTTGAAACAAAAAACAGGCAACTCCATTTTTTCAAAACTATAATATGAATGAAACGTAGTAATTGAATAAATAAGGCTTGTCTAATGTTTCTCTATTAATTTCATTGAGCATAATTCATTGACATTTTCTAAAAATATTTTTTCTTTTTTTTTCGATTTCCCACCACTTTAGAAAAGTGGAGTTGCCCCGTTCTTGCACCTAGGTCTTCAATTGATAAATCATTTACGGAGATATTTGCAAAAAAGCAGTTTTGTGCACTAATTTATAAATTTTATTAATTTTTTTTATTAACAAAATAAAATGTTATTAATACATTTGAACATTGAGGAATTACAGTCTTTTAAATTTGTGCGAAATTTCCCCCCGATCGGTCAAATAGTTTAAAAGTTATTTAATTTATTTATCCCTGAGGCTAAAAATTTAAACTATTGAACTTACTCTATTATTGATGCTAGACACATTTAGCAAATTTCATAGGATTCTTTAAGACTTAAACCATCTCAGAAGTTAAATGCATATTGCGTTTTCATCGAAATTATTTACAAAATAAACGTTTGAAAAAGGGGTACGTTTTTTACTTATAAACAATTGTAATAACTTCTATATTTTTCAAGCTACAGACTTGTACGTACAACCATTGGATAGCTGGTAAAAAAATCACATTTAAAAAAAAACCTATGACCAATAGCAACGAAGTTAGGGACTATTTTTTAAAAAATAATATGTCCATTGTTTATAAACATTAAGAAGTAAAATTTGCACAAATGTTAAATGAAAATCTAAACTTTATATTGAAACTTATAGAAATAAAATTCATTCAATTTGTCGAAACTTACAGCCCTTCGAAACGAAAGTTCTTTCGAAAGATCGACATAAAAAAGTGGAAGGGATAACTGTTTCAGCTCCGTTTTTTTTTTTCGACATCGGAACTTCAAATTAAAACACGTAGGAAAAATTTACATTATCTCGGCTTCCATTGCAGCTAAAAGTCTCTTTTTTTAATCTGGGGCAGCTCGTCGAAGTATGAATAACTACATAGTCTTCACTGGCCGGAAAATATGGGAAACCTCGGAAAAATTGAGTCGATCTGAAATTCACCGTAAAAAATTACTTTTTTTAAATTTAGCTGGAATAAGGAAATCTCGAAAATCCAACACATATTTTTTTTTCATTTAAATTTTAGGTAATTTTCAGGTAATTAAATTTCAGGGGATTTTTCGAGATTTCCGGGGGAGGGGGTGAAAATTATGTCATCATTATAAATACTGCTACTAATAATAAAAAAAGACAAATTGTGACCATAAATTATTGTTTAAAAAAATACGCAATCTAGTATCTCCCACCTATGTCTTAAAAGCTTCAGATATCTGCGAAAAATTTTTCGACCTTTTTTTTAACCAGACTGGGCTAATTAACCTTTAACTGGTCCGGTACTGTAGCATAAGCATGAATCGATTGACCACTTGAAGACTTACATTCGCCGCGTTTATTGCCGATATACGGCGACGAATATTAGAAAAAGTGATCGAAAATTGGACCTCCAGGTTAGACTACGTCAAAGTCAGCTATGATGGTCATATGCCAGAAATCATATTTAAATTATAACGCCAAAATATTATCTTTCGAATGAAGTTAACTTCATGTCAATTGATAGAAATCATCTTTGTTTTATTCCATCTATACCACTAAAAAAACACCCTTTACTAACTTCACAGTAATTAATATAGTAAAGTTCGTATAAAAAAACATGTTGATTCTTATAAAAGAAATTTAATTATTTGAGCTACAAGTAAAATACCGATAAAATACTTTGTCTTTAGGTCAAAGGTCACAACTTTTGATCATTGTTAAAATTTATCGTATTGCAAAATACAGAGATGTGAAAAAAAATGTAATCTCTGCATATATTTATTTATATTTTCGTTTTAATTATATCTACAAGGACTTCCAGCTTATTATTATCTTGTTCTCGAAATATCATCAGATATACCTACTTACACTGGTTATGTCACAATTATTAAAAACCAAAGAATACGAGTATCACATGCGTATAATTGTAGCGACTATTGTTTTATAACAGTGTTTTAGTGCTATTTAATTGTATTAATCAGTATTTTGTACAGGAAGTGTGGCGTTAATTGTCGAGCTAAAGTTCGCCTTTGGCTTTTAATTAACACCTACGAGAGAAAAAATTGTGTTGTTTTTAACTATATTTAAAGGATATTTCATCAAATACATTGTTGTAAATTAACTGTTATAAAATAAACTATTAATTAGACGTTTGGGCTTTTTAATTACAGGAATTATCTCGTTTTGCGATAATGAAAATTTTGATGGTTATACAAGTTCTAAGTATCATTTCTACTACTCAATCATCCATTCGTTTTTGCCTTCACGTTCAGTTTTTTCTACCTTTTAACTTGGCAAATATCGTAAGTTTATTCTGGGAACCTTGTTTCCTCCCTGTATTTTTGTGTTAAAACTATTTATTGGCGATATTATCAACCTTCCTAGTCTAATTACATTATTTAAGAAGTAAACAATAGGTATATCGCCCGTTCATTTACGATAATTTACAAATAGACCAGAAATTAGCAAATAAAAAAAAAATCGGTTGCCTGTAAAGTCGGTTTTACGGGCGAAGATTTTACGTGACAACGTCTTTTTCTCGGTAGAATATTTATTGATATGAATATTATTAAATTGCACAATAGGAACAAGGAATTGCCGCTATAAACTCAGTTTCTCAACTTTTGTGTCAATCTAACAATTAATCAATCAATCATAGTTTACGATAATGAAATATTAGTGTACAATTATTTACCTTTATTGTTGTAGTTGTTGTAAATGACGAATCTACTCACGAATTGAAGACAAATCTCACGATCTCACGATTAAGGTCTTACATCTTACGATTTTTAAGTTTTTTTTAAATTTCAAGTGTTTCTAATAAAATGCATGGGAGGAAATCAGCTTTTTTTAGATTGTCACCTTGAAATATCCATAAATTGACTGTATTTTTGTATCAAAGTGGGCTACTCCAATTAACTCAATTAATATACACAAAATAATATAAACAAAGCTTAAAAGGTTCTTTATGCTTTGAAAGTGGTTTATAAACAACTGAATTGTAATGTATATGTTACCGCGTTTAATAAATATGAAGTATAGACTAAATTTTGTGTAAAGAACAAACATTCAACAGACCTAATAGTAAAAACATATTGATTTAAGTGTGAATTTGAGATAATGTGTTGACAAAATGTTAAATCCTAAGAAAACAAAATTATGTTTTTATGTATATAATTATATTTTCTCACTTAGAACACTTGTTAAAAAAAACTTTATTTTTGAAATTATACAATGTTACAAACTTAAATAAAATGTTAACAATAATAATTATTACTGTTGAACTTTAAGATATGAAGTGACTCTAAAGAATGAATGTACTTTTTTATTTTTATCTCTATTTATAAGGTTTAAGGTAATAACTTATAATCTAAATGGTGTTGTTGGCTTCCGTCTATGTGGTCTTGGCGGAGGTCTCGTGGCGTTGGTATTGCGTTGCGTTTGTCTAGGTGTTATGATTACATTTCTATATTCATTATACTTAATACTCTTGGGTAAAATACCTCATATCATATATGTCTTTAGACACAGTTAATAATTTTCATTGAAGTTTAAAGTATAAAGAATGTTTACAATCATTGCTCAATATTAAATGGATAAATCCATAGCAATATTATAAAAGAATATAGGTCCCTAGGTAATTTCCTAAAATTATATCTGATACTGGTGGTTCCCCCTAAAATAGGACACTGTAAGCACTCCACATTTTCACTACAGACACAGCTGACGATACTTTCAACGATTTTCAACTTTAGCGATTCAACGCGCCTAATTCTCTAGTGCCGCGCGCAGCGGACCGATCATGTTTGAGTGGGAGAGAGACGCAAGGCATTCGCCGGTCCGGCGGGCCTCTCTCTCGTTCGGTGACTCATCGTAACAGACGTGAGCGGGCGTTACACTTTTTCATGAGTGACTCCGAGCCACAACCTAATTTAAGACGTTGTCACGTCAAAAAAGCATTTTTCGTGACACTTTTTTATGCAGATATCTAAAAATTCACCATCATCAGTTGGCGTTACAGCCCTGGCCTGCCTCAAATATTCTTCCATCCTTCCATGTCGAGTGTTTTCTTCATCCCCTTCTTCTATATTTTAGAAGGATCACTTTTATCCATCCACATAACGTAGTCCACCCATTACACCGGGGAAATAAGATTTCTCTCGGGAATGTGACTAATTTAGATATCTGACAATTTTTTTAGTTATTATAGGCTTATATAAAGAAAACCTATATGTTGTTCGCATAAATTTCGGCGTCTTTTTTTAATCATTAACAATTTAGTTTAAAAATGCAATTTTTTTCCATTTTTTGCCATTGAAAAGCTCAATACCTACATATGTATAAGGTTCTTGAACTCCTACTATTTTTTTGTAAAATTTATTGTTAAATGATATTCTTTATAACTATAATACATAAATATTTAAGTCTCTCATCATGTCATAACCTTTTCTACTAATAATAATAAGAGAAAAGTAACATTTTGCAAAATAAATATTTATTTAAATTGTTTAAACAATTTACTCGGTTAAATAAACAATTCACAAATTAACTCAATGCAAGTTTATGATCTATGCTACGAGGTATCCCAAATTAAAAAAAAACATCAATTTTCGTTGATTAGAATCGAAGATGTTGCAACTTTTATAAATTTGAAGTTATGATTTCAGTTTTTGAAATAATAAAATCGCTTTGCTTTCTCTTTGGCGTATATTGTTTACATAAATTGATGATTCTTGTACAATAAAACTTTCTAACTTGATCTGAAGCATCAGAGTCACTTGAACCACTATTTTGTAGTGGTACGTAATCTTCATCGTTACATAAATATAACTTTACCCATCCGACAGGAAGTTAAAAGAAAGAATCATTGAATTTCCGAAAAACAACAAAGCAAATTTATCAAAAGCAGCAGTTACATACCTGTATCAAAGAACGTTTTGGGAAAACCGTTAGTTCCCTAGTCTATATGGTACAAACCTAAAGCATCATTCTTCTTTCGAGATTCCAGCGTATACTATCCAAGTCATAATTAAGTTAATATGCCATTTAGTCTACAATATGAGTATACTTTGTTCTTTGCTATTCTTAATCGGAAACCGCTTGTTATAACCGGTCGTACCTTACGGCTCAACTCAACCGGGCCATCTGGTATGGTAAGCTAGTACCTAGCCACTGACTTATGGCTGTCACTGATGTCTGATTCAAAAGGGTGTGAAGGGATTTGTATATATTTACGAAGGAATGTAAAAAAAAACTTCAACAACAAAAAAGTAACAAATATATTATTGTTTTATTAGTTCCAATGCGGAAAAATATTAGTGAATTCAATAGGTACTGAATCCAGTTTAACGAATTTCAAAGGTATTGAAACGCTCAACATCTTTCCCTTTTCTTCGGTATAGCTCCTAGCAAATTGAGTCGCTAACGCTTCTAATTCTCTTAGAGTCTCGGAGGGTTCTAAGTCACATGTTATCAGCCAAATTTCATGATTATTGTCCAGTAAAAAGTATCCTAGAATTTTATTAATTGAGCGAAAAATATGAGACAAATACTGTTATATAAATATCTCAAATATATAACAAATTATATTATTTTAGTACATTTAGGCTAAATGGCAATTGGGCATAAATATTTGGGCTAATAATTTGGGCCATCTTCACTTGCACATCAATTTAAGTTTAATTTCATAGATCAGTTTTGTAATTTGCTCAATTCTAATAACTCTGACTAATACTGCCACAGTTATAATAAGTTTTTTGAAGAATTTAAGGACATTGTAAATATTGACTATATATTTACAAAAACCATTCACTTTTAATAAGATTTTACTAAAAGTTAAAACTTCTTAAACATTTTTAATAAAATATGAACATTTTACAATAATTATTGACGAAATTTTTATAATGTAGATGTGACATGACGAATACAAGGCCATTTAGAAAAAGAGGAACTGTCAGCTGTTACTAATTTTATGTGAATAAAGCACTTGGGACTTTTTCTTTTGAGAGTTTTATGTTTAAATCACGTTTTATGAGAAAAGAGAAAGCCTTTTTTATGTACATTTATGTAAAACGAAAGAATAAAGACATTAGTTAGACAATCTTATTATTTTATTTAAGGGATCCCCAACAATACAAATTTCAATATTAACATTTAAACCACTTATAAGAAAACAGAAATAAAATGTTGAATGTAGACTCATTTAGAGCTCAAACCAAAGGACTGAACATAATAGGGCAAGCGATAATGTTTTCAGACTCACGAAGTGGCCCAAAAATTAACAAAACAAATGTACTGGCTGATTATTCAGTAGAATAAAAGCAAAAAAAAAAGAAGAAGAAGAACTAACCAACTATATATAAAATACCTATCCTTGTGACTTTCATTTCTTATTATTGTAAGTGTAATGTTTAAATTGGGCAGTAATCCGTAGAATTACCAAAAATGTTAGTACTTAGGACACTTACCTGGCTGATCATCAGATATACTTAGATAAGACTGTAAAAATGGGAAAGCTGCTACACAATATTTACTCCTTAAAGGATATTCCACTTCTATAGCTGCAAACTCCCCTATAATTGTATTTAGAAAGAACAATTTTGGTGAAAAATTACATACTTCTTTAACATGCCAATATTCGCTACTATCTTCTACAAACAAATCATCCTCTTCAGTTTCTTTCATCTCCAATATTTCAAAATTTTTCCAGGAATCTACATAATTTCTGAGTGTAACACCCAAAGATGCTCCTTTGACTACTTCGTTTAATTCGTTTGTAATCTTGGAACCTCTCCAAACATATATATTCCTCGTTTGTGGTACTGCTATAACAAACACTCCCCTACTTCTCAAGTTTTTCTTCATAAATGGCACTTCATATAAATGCAATTCATTGGAAAGTTCACCACGTACGATAAATAGATGTGGACTTGAAGGATTAAAATTTTCTTCGAAGACGACCATACGATTTTTTTCAAGTAAATGGAAGAATACTGCAGGTTCACTCCATTGGACAATTCTATTGACAATAGCGGTCTCGTTATCAATATCTGGAGGCAATGGAGAAAGCCCTGAAACAACATACACCTAACATAATTTTATGGTAACACAAACAATTAACATAAACACACCTTTGGGCGCTTTCGATCCCTTCCAATAAAAGAACACATTCTCTAATATCAATTCCATTTGTTCATGGACCATAGTAAAGCTCCATTGAACTAAATACGTGTTAGTATTAACAAAAGCGCCAATAGATTCTACTGGTATCAATTTATCTTCCACAATTTGTGAAACAGACAAGGCAAAAGTCTGCAATATGTAAGAAAGTTTTTGATCTTTGGGATCCTTTGTAAATCCTCGACCGACGTTACAGGAATCGATGTTAAAGGAATTAACCACAAAGGAAGGCTCTTCATATTGCTTATTTAACAGTTGAATAATATCACAGGTATTCATGTTAAATTTCAGTATTTTTACCTACTCACTACCTACTATTTAAAGTCAATTATACTTATTTCACAACAATATGAAATACAAATTCCCAATCCCAAGTATCAAAAATATTTCATCACATTTTCTACCAAAGGTAGACAACACTAATTACAAATATTTAGTATGAGGTTAAAAACATGTGTTTTTCATACTATTTTATTATTGCGTAAACAAATATTTTATTTACTTGAATTTAAAGCGTTTTTAAACATGATTATAAATATATATGATAACTTTTTTACCTAATTCACTATTCGCAAAATACTACTGCCTAGGCAACACAAACTATGTTCAATATAAGATAAATGAATATTAAAGAATATAGACGCATCTATAATCGCATATAAATCGTCTATATTCTTAATATAGAATTATGTGGATTAGGAAAAGCCTGGTTATTGTTTATGTACTTTATTTACCTTAAATGAATATTATAATTATTTATGTGTAGCTACACATCCACTGTGGCAAAAGGCCACAGAGAAACAGCAAAACATCGTGCTGAGAAAGTGAGGTTAAGGTGTAGTTGATCTGTTTTCCTAGTTTTTCTCCAATTTAATTATTTTATAATGGAAGACAGCAGATTTACCCATATTAAAACGGATCCAAAGTTTCGACGGATACCGAAAAAGGAAAGAAAAGTTAAAATTGACAAGAGATTCCAGTCTATGTTCAATGACAAAAAATTTAAGGTGAAGTACACAATAGATAAAAGAGGCAGACCAGTAAATCACACATCTAACGAAGATTTAAAACGCTACTACGAACTTAGTTCTGAATCAGAAAGCTCTACAAGTGAGTCGGAAAATGAAGAACAAACTGAGGTTGGTAAATATGTAAAGAGACCCCCAGATAATGAAGACAGTGAGCTCAAAGTTAAAGATAAATCAGATAAGGTTTTAACCGATGACGTGAAGAAGAAATTGCGCGATCTGAGTGTAGATTACGCTAGAGGAGAATCAAATTTACTTTCCGAAAGCTCCTCAGACGATGAAGAATCAGACGAAGAAGTCTCAGAGGCTGAAGAAATTGACCACAAGTGGGGAGAATTAGATGCCGATGCTGAAAGTACAGAGGAACCGACATGTAGATTGGCAGCCTGTAATATGGATTGGGATAGGATGAGGGCAATAGATTTAATGGTTCTTTTCAACTCCTTCCTTCCACCAGGGGGAGTCATAAAATCTGTAGCTATATATCCGTCTGAGTTTGGCAAGTCCCGAATGAAAGAAGAGGAGATTAAAGGTCCTACAGAGCTAGTGCAAGCAAAAGCAGATGATGATGATGAAGCTGAGGAAGATAAAGAGGAGGGATCGAGCTACCATATGGAGAAGTTGAGGCAGTATCAGCTTAATAGGCTTAAATATTACTATGCGATTATATCATTTGATAATCCTGTTTCTGCAAATAAAATTTATACTGAATGTGATGGTATGGAGTACGAATCAAGCGCTATAAAGATGGATTTGAGATTTGTGCCAGAAGATATGGAATTTGATGATGCTCCAAAAGAATTTTGTGACAAATTGCCAGAAGTTAATAAATATCAGCCAAGGTAGGTTATTAGTTTTAAACATTTAGATCCGCTTCACACAGAAAATTTGATTGTGTAATATCAAAATCAAATGTACTTTATATCAATTTTTATTTATTTGTGCAATAGCTTTTGAAATCTGTAAGTACTGATGAGATTCCTGTGGTCACATTGAGGCCTTGGATGAGAAAAAGCTATGGAGTCATTGTTGGGAATGGTAGAAATCATTTATGTACATTTTGATGGGATGTAAGACAACTTGCATTTGTTCCTTGTAAAGCTCTCTCATGTAAATCTTAATAAAATGTTAAAGAGAAGAAATGATAGATTTTTTCTCCAAAAAAGCAGAAATTTCGCAGTATTGGCTATGGCCATTGAAAGTTCTTTCTGTGGATAAGTTGGAGAACCACTAATGTCTGAATTGTACTACTTGAGTTGATTTAGGTAGCAATTTTTTATTCAAGGATTTGAGATTCTGTCTATACATTTAGTAAATGAATTAGGGCTTTTCAATGACGATTTTATTTATTTCGTGGATTTAGTGTTTTTGCTTAGAATATTTGATGAACATCATGTTTGTTAGTAGTGGGTGAGCCAAAAATATTGCATACTTCTTGTTGACTTAAAGTCTATTTGTGATTTTTTGTTTATTTTTTCTTTTATATCATACTTTTATTCAGTTTCCATCATTGTCAAGCTCCATTTCACATAAGATCCATCATCTCCTTCATTTTTTACTTCTTTTTTTGTTATTTTTATAAAATAAACGTCCTTATAAGCAACTGACTAACACAATTTTCCTAAATGAAACTTTGAAAACAACTGAATATTTTGTTTCAAAATTCTTTTTTTTTCAGATTTTTCACAACCACAGCTCTACAACAAGCAAAAGTGGACCTTACATGGGACGAGACTGATCCCAACAGAATAGAAGTCACTGAGAAATTAAGTTCTGGCAAATTGGATGACCTGTCACAGAAAGACCTACAGAATTATCTCGCCAGTAGTAGTGGTGAAGAAGACAGTGATGTAGAAGAAAAGGAACAGTCAGAAGATGAAGAGGAAAGTAAGGAAAATGTTATAGATAAATACAAGGCTTTGCTATTAGATATAGAGAACAAGGATGCGAGTAAAAAGGATAAGGATTTAGAAATGGAGATATCTTGGGGAATTAATTTGAAGGAGAAAACCGATAAGCTAGTTAAAGACAAGAGTTCTGAGGAAAAAACACCATTCCAACAATATTTAGACAAGAAAAAGGAGAAGAGAAAAGAGAAGAAAAAGAAGAAAAAAGAACAGAAGCAGGATGATGAAGATTCAGATGATATGCCATCAGACATTGATGTCAATGATCCTTACTTTGCAGAAGAACTTAACAACCCTGAGTTTAAGAAACCCAAAAAGCAGAAAGAAAAATTGTCCAACAGCGATGACGAAGATGATCAAAAACAGTCAGAACTGGAGCTGTTATTGATGAATGATGATGACAAAAAACATTTTTCTTTGAAGAAAATACAAGAGAGTGAAAATGATACGAAGTCAAAAAAGAAAAGGAAGAACAAAAACAAAGATGATCAAAAGCCTGGAGAAGATTTCGAAGTCAATGTTAAAGATGAAAGATTCTCTGCTCTATTTACCAGCCATCACTACAATATCGATCCTACAGATCCTCACTACAAAAAAACTAAAGCTATGGAAACATTAGTGAATGAAAAGTTGAAACGCAGGGCTGAAAATGGACAAGAGGAGGTAACAGTGAAGAAACCTAAATACAAAAATGCTGAATTAAGCTCTTTGGTGAAGTCGGTTAAAAGGAAAACCAGTGAATATATGAATAAATGATTGAAAAATACTGTGCAGTTTTATTGATTCTTTTTATATTAAAAAATTGTAAACTTGGTTTTATTGGTAGCAGTTTAGGGGAGGGATATGGAGAAAAAATACACAACAAAAAAACAATGAAGATATGAAGTGGTCAAGTATATTGTTGGACTATTTGAAAAGCCAACGAGATGACACCTGGCTTCTAATAGTATTTTTAATAAAAACTATAATTAATGTGATTTATTTATCAAGTAAATATTGTTTGTCTAATCGACAACTAAAATTAGGCCAGTCGTTTAATATTTTTGCATCCAATTCTCTTTATGTTAAATGTTAACTATATTATTTTGTAATTTATATCATATTACCATATATTTTAACTCGTGGTAATAACCATAGATGTCACATGCATGTTAATTTAAATAAAAAACATATCAGGCATTCAAATCTGCAATAATATCAGGTATTTCTTCAGACTGTTTCAGTTAAATAGTAAAAATAAGAAGTATTCACTTCAATAATGTTTGTATTATTTTTTTTATGAGCATAGGGTCCATGAAACTGCTTTGAAAGAACTCATTAGTGATGATTATCTGGCTGAATGTTCATACACTTTTTATAGACATTTCAGAATGTCCAGTATGTAGCAGTGGGTTTTTACAAGAGGTTATGCGTTTTAAAAAATAACTGCTTCTTGTTCAACACCAAGATATGCCCTAATCTTCAATTTTTAGTCCTTATGATCAATAGGAAAATGCTGCAAATGGAAATGGCACCCAATGGGGGCTTTATATCAACTCTATTGCATTCCCAGGAAGGAGAAAATTACAATTGTATAAAAACAAATGATAAAATGAGGAAAAATAAAATCCAAAAGACATATTCTCCATTTTATTACAACACATTAGTTTGTAATATCAGAACATTAAAATATATACAAAAATTTTATACATTTATAGACATAAAAGTCTAAAATTACATTCAAATAGAAAATAAATCAAAAAAACATTTATCCAAGCACACGAATATTTCTATTGTAACAGATTAATAAATAATTTGCGTCCTTTTCGGTTTTCAGCTCGCCGGAATCTTTCGGAAGTCGCTTTTCTAGCAAGATATAAATTATTGCCCCATTAAAGTATGTAGAAAATATAAAGTATGTATAATTAAGGATGTAGCATGGAGTTGAAATGAGGTGAGACATGTCTCATGGGCATTATAAACCATATTTCAACTATATTTAGGTAATTTTTGATATAGATCAACCAAAACGACAATAGAAATCCTAAGATTTCCTACTTGGCGAAACTAAGCCTTTGCATATGTCGCTCTAATGAGGTTGAAATAGGTCTAAGTGGCTGGTGGATGCCCTGCATTGAAATTAAATCTAATACCGTCTTTCTGATCCACCAAAACATTTAACAAACGCATATTGACGCAACTATGGTTCATCCTGCGAGACTTACCAATCGAATCAGTCATTATCTATCTGTTAAATGCTTAAGAGGCCTAATAAATTCTTAGAGATTGTTTTAATTAGAGTATAAAACAAACATAAGTTCAAGAGCGAAACAAAATATAAGATTTAAATGTTGAACAATATTTTTACTAGTGAATGACAAGTAGCAGTCAACTGGACTTTCTTTTTCCAAAAATTTGTCCACAATTGATAATTATAGCGATGTAACATTGATTTTCGCCATATTCTTTAATAAACGAATTAAAATCGACATTATAATAAATAAATAAAAAGCTTTTCAGTTTGTACCACATACATATTTTAATAGGGCAATATAATAATTTTCAAATAAATATACAATGTCATGTTGCGTCATATTACTAGGATTATTCACATTAACTCGATTTATTTATAAATTAAAAACATTTATGACAAATTTGTACAGATACATATTCATATTTTCAACACTTTTCATTCAAAGAAATCAAACTAATACATGTCGTATTTGTCAAATTTTTGAAGCCTTTGCCGCCATTTGCATTGAGTATAGGTTTTTTATTTCTTTTACAAAACATTAAATACAATATTTTTTCTAGTTAGATATTTTTTTGTTCAATCTATCTATATAAAAAGCTATGATGACAGGTCACACCGGTTGTCCAATAAACTAACGACGCTATCTAGGAAAGAAATCTGAACTATCACCATTTGAGATTTCAATTTGTAAAATTTCAATTATTAATACTGTATATGAATCGTCTAATTTCAAAACCGGCCATCTCCACTCAAGTAAGTTTTGAGAAAAATGCAAAAAACTGCTGTCAAAAAACTAATGAGTAAAAAATTTGTGTTAATATTATTTTGTGTTTATGATGATAATACAAAGGCATTTCACTATCATAAAATAATGAGTTTCGTATACACATGCGTAAAAATTAATAAAAAAGTTGGAGATGGCCGGTTTTGAAACTAAGCTAGAGAGTTGGCCGGTTTTGAAAATAACCTATATGGATATGG
The DNA here is from genome assembly GCF_040954645.1 of Diabrotica undecimpunctata. NCBI lineage: Eukaryota > Metazoa > Arthropoda > Insecta > Coleoptera > Chrysomelidae > Diabrotica > Diabrotica undecimpunctata. Next base: position 2,394,687 of record NC_092810.1, read on the forward strand.
CCGGTTTTGAAATTACCTGCCGATGTTTGGCCTATATTGATAAGCCAGCCATTCTTTCATTTTTATTAACTAATTATTAAACAAGTATAACGCATACGTTCTTAAAGTTTATTTTAAAACACCAAAAAATACAAATACATGGAACTCAAACAAAAGTTTAAAACTAAGACAGTTAAATTAGACATAAATATCTCTTTCTTCTATTTCCTCACACACCAAGTCATCTGTAGGAGCTTCACCTGTAGATTGTTCAACAGTAGCATAGAACTTTAAATTTTCCAACTCTCGCCAGTTTGCTCCTTAGTGCGCTTCCAAAAGTGCCGAAACGTCCTTGATTTTCTTGGCATTTGGAGCCATACCAGTTGTTAAAAGAGGAGGAACTAAATTATTGACAGTTTTTCCTTTTTTGACTACTAATTTGTCACTTCCTAGATCGACACGATAAGCCTCCTCACCCCGAATAGTGATATTATTACGTTTTGTGGTCTTCTGTAAAATAAACCTTTTTGAAGGGTTGAATTTAAAGTGCCACTGTCCTGGAGGCTTTATAATTTCCAGTGTGGCACTCTTCCAATCATTTATTTCCAAATTATTTATATTCCAAACAGTTCCATGGTCTTTAAGAATATTTACATATTCTTCAGGTTTTATTATAATTTCAATTTTTCTTAATTTTTTCTCTATTTGAGCGAATACTCTATCGGGTGGTATAAACGAATGACCTACAATGGGAAAGATAACCTGAACTGTTTTAACATTTTCTGGGGCGAACGATACAAGCCATTTTGATAAAATCCCCATCAAAGTGGTGTTTTTATTTTGTCCACCACAGCCATCAGCGAATAAACGGACGGTGTCAATATTTTTTAAATCTGTTTGGCATAATCTGTGGAAAACTGTACTACAATAGTAAAGTTGTAGAAGTTCCACTGACGACTGAAGTAGGCTCTTTGGTCTGGCACCTTTAGTAGACTCATATTCTTTTGACAATCAAAAGATATAGTGAGCAACCCATCTCTTTTCTCCTGCAGCATATGAAAAAATGCCTTAGCCTTTAACTTGTGCACCCTATGTTGTGTAATTAAATTTTGTTGTTCAGTTGGTTCCTTTTCCGTTTTAATTTTTTCTCCAATTTCTAAGCATTTGGAGCAGACGTCTACTCTGGGAGTTCCAAATCCCAAGTTATACTGTTTGTTAAAAATATTGCGGAAAAATGATTGCTTCACTTTAAGATGTAATTCAACACCTTTGTTGTATTTTTAACAACATTGTGAATAAGATTACCTTAATGTTTTTAGTTTCTCATTTTTCCATTCATCAGAATGTTTTCCTTTTTTTCTTGCCAATGTCGAAGAAACGGTGGAGATTGTGCTTCCTATACTGTCATCCATCCTATTGCTTAGTATTCACAATAAATCACAATTAACAAAATTTAATAACAACTTTAAAAAAATGGCAAAAACAAACTTGTTTACACATAAATCGTTTATAAGGAACAGCAGAGCAGAGAGTTTAAAGCTAACTGACACAAAATACGCCGGGACCTGTCCAATTGCGGATTTCCTATTGGTCGGTTGGAGATGGCCGGGTTTGAACCCAAGGCAGCATTGGAGATGGCCGGGTTTGAACCCAAGGCAGCATTGGAGATGGCCGATTTTGAAATTAAGGACAATTATTGTAGCTTAATTTGACATAGATCTGGCCGTTTTTGTTAGGAAATGATTTTATAATACGGTATAAAAAATTTTTAATTATTTATTTAAACATAAGTAATTACGTAAAAATTAAATCTAAGACCGATATAATTATTAAATTATCATGTGTCTTTTGACAGGTATCTTATAGTTGTCTAACAAATTAAAGTAAAATTTTATTCTTATTCGAGAGTACCTAATACAGAACTTCAAAAAACGGAAAACTTTGGAAAATACTTATTTTTTTATTAGGCTAAACAATCTGAAATTTTAACATACGATCTCGCCATTACACATCATTCTCTATTTATAGAATTGCTGTGTGCTGTAAACGTTATATTTGTTTTTTTTAACTTGATTTGAAAGTTTCCTTGTGTTTATTTGTTTATATAAATATAAAAATATATTATGAAGTGGACAACGAAGAAGAAGAAGACCGAGACTTAGGTACCAAGACAACCTAGAAAATGATTTGAAGTCTATCGGAATTAGAGCATAGAGAAGAGTTGCCAGAGACAGGGGCGAATGGAGGATTGTTCTGAAGAAGGCTTTGGCTCATAAAGAGCTGTAACGCCACTGATGATGATGATATTATGAAGTTCATATAAATTAAAATGAAGTAAGCTAAACTATTATCATGTGAATGTGTGTATATAGTAGTGTATTTGTTTATTTCAGTAAATTCTCGAAATATGAAATGAAGTTTCCAATAGCTTTTTTAGAAGACTCCGATGGTGAAAATGCTGACTCACCTAATGTGGTTTATTTGCCGCCGAGATTAGAAGAAAGTTTCTGATGTAGAAGACTGATGACAATATTACTTGTGAAGAATCAATAAAATCGGACATCGCAGATACATATGAAATACAAGTGATTAGGAATTCTGACGATTCTGATTATGATATTCCTCTGAACCACAGATAAAAAGTCCAAAGAAAAAACCAGGCAAAAATAGTAAATCCAAATTTGTCTCAAGTTGTAACAACAGATACTCCTTCGTGCTCAGTAGTAATTCAACATCAGTCTGATTGGTATTTAGACGATATAAAAGCCAACCATGGAAGCAAGTCATACATTGAAGTTTTTTCACTCTTTTTTGATAAAAAAGTAATTAAGAGCATTCTATATTTTACAAATATTTATGCATCGCAGAATAACCGTCACGATTTTGAAATGAATAACATAGATAAAAAATGTATATTATCCGGTTCACACTCTGCTTCAAGTTGATATGCATTGGTCAAAGGATGAGGATAAAGAAGTGCACATTATAAGAGAAAGCATGAGCCCACATAGATTTATGTTTATAATAGTGAAGAAACTGCTACATCAGTGTCAAACTTAGTAGGGGAGAGTCCTACTGTACCGTCACCTTAAGGTTTATCAACAAAAAAATAAAAATGCTAAAAGGTACATGTTTAATACTTCCTGTCATGTATGAAAGGACTATTATGCTGTCAATGAAAGTAATAAACAATCATAATGTTTCAAAATAATCATTTTATTAATGAAAATTAAAGATAAGGAAAAATCAAACTTTATAAAATTGGCCTCCAGTACCGGCCAGTATATATATTACCAATTAAACAATACAGAAATCACAAATATATTGTTTGGATAGCTCTGATATGTTCGCACAAGCCTCATGAATCCAAATATTACAGTTTCCACACTGTATCCAATCCTCTTCATGAGATTCAGTGCACAAAGACAAACTGTCTCTTCTTCAACCGGTCTGCTAGGAGGAGGTAGGTTTTCATCTTTATTTTTCCTACTTTTCTTATTAACATATCTTCCTGACAACAAGCTTTTACCTTTTTGAACATATTTTCCTGAGACCTTATTTTTTTTGTTAACGTCATTTTCCACAACTAAATTCTTCCCTCGTTTAAGTGATTCGACGCTTGTTTTGCCTGCTTTTTTCTCTTCCAGCATTTTTTTGTATGGAGAACCAGTTATAATTTCGCTTTTTTCAGCTTTACGACTCCGGGCAGTTGCTCTTCTTTTAGAAGCATCAGGAACCGGTGAGAGTTCTGTAAGTGCAGCTTTAAAATTGTCTGTGGATAGGTCAATTGTAGCTTCTTCTTGAGATTCTAATTGCCGCAAAAAAGCAATTTGTGATTCTCCATTAGCAAGAGTAGTTTGGTTGTCGGAATGCACAGAATTTGTAATATGGGCTACGAGATCAGGAGCAGGAGTAGTAGATGTTGGTTCTAGCAGTTGGGAAGATGAAGGCAATGATTCTGACGTTGATTATTGTTCTGTAATGTTGGTTATGTTAGAACAAATAAAGTCCAAATCATTAAAGACATTTTTATGAAAGGGGTGTATGCCTGTGCAACGAAAGCCACTAACTGCGATTTCCATTCGAGAAACTCGATTAAAAGCTGAAGCAACTAAGCCAGCAATCTCGTATTCACTGATTCTAATACCGGGATTTAATCTCATCCACAAGTCACATGCATTATTATAAGCAGATTTAAATGGCTTCATGAACGTACGATCTAGTGGCTGTAGCTTATGGGTCGTATGTGGTGGGGTGCTAAGCATATGGATGTTATTTTTCCGGGCAAATTCAATAACATCTAAGTCCTTATGACTCGCATGTCCATCTAAAATAAGGAGAACTGGATTCTCGGCTGTAGGATTAGAATACTGCACAAAATGATGCATCCATTTTAAAAATAATTCGGCATTCATCCAGCCGTTTGGCTGAGCTTCGCCTACGCTCTCATTTGGGGCGTTAACCATTAGTCTTTCATTCATTCGGACTCGTGGAAATATAAAATATGGTGGAACAAATTGACCTCCAGCGCTCATTGCAAAAAGCACCGTCACGTTCTGCTGAAGTCAGTTTTCCTACTTGTTTTTGGTTTTTAGTAGCTAAAACTTTGGCATGTTTTTGGACAATGCTGACACCAGTCTCGTCGCAATTCCATATTTTATAAGGAGTGAATTTAAACCTCTGTATCAAAGTCTCTAAACCATCAAAGAAACGCTCAACCTGAGGTCTGTTAAATCCTACTGCTCTCATTAAGCTCGTTGATTCAGCACTCCGCAATGATAAATCACTATGTCTTTTCATAAAAGAATAATAATAGTTTTTCCCTGCCATTTCTTTTTCTTTATTAAACTGGTGAGGTAACTTCAACTTCTCTGCCAGTTGAAAAGCAAGACGTAAAAATTCTTGCCTGTTTAAAGGCATTAGTCTATTGGCCAAGTCTTTAACATGTGTCGCCAATGTTTCTTCATGTTCAGGTGAAAAAGTATTGTGAAAACGACCCATAACTGGCTCAATGGATATCTCTTTATTATTTTTAATAGCACTTACTCTGTCATTCAATGTAGTTCGTGGTATCTGATAGCGTTCGGCAGCTTGGCGTGCACTCATCTCATTATTCAGTACCTTTTCCACGGCTTTTCGCATGTTCGCAGGATCCCAGCTGCCCTTTTTTTGCCTTACATGAACATTATTTTTATCACTTGGCATTTTTGCGTACCTGTAAGTAAAAGAAATCTTTTAAAAACGAACTTTATTATTGGCCGGTACTGCAGGACAATGCAGTGGCCGGTACTGGAGGAAACGAAAAAAAAAAAATAAGTTTCTTTACAGGTAAAAACAAACTCACAAATATTGATTTAAAGTATACTTTTTTATAGTTATATAAGTACACTATACATACCAGGAGTTATTTGTTTTAAACTGGATCTTTAAATGTTGAAAATCACCAACAGAATTTTAAATATGCAGTGTACGTCTATGATGCCCAACACAAATCTTTGCACTGACAAGAATCCTGTCGCGACAAGTTGACACCGCGCTGGGCTTGTACTTATAGGAGTGTCTAGCCCATCTGTACCATCTATTATAGGTTTGTAGAACTTTCAACTGGCCGGTACTGTATGCCGGCCGGTACTGTGGGACTCTCCCCTACATGGACGTCAATCTAAATTTGCTTTACCAGATTCGACAATATTGGCCACATTACAAAAAGAGACGATAGTGCAAGAATGTAGGATGTGCAAAAATAATCCTATTTAATTACACTGAGCTGCAAAAAAAGTGACCACCCTATAAATTTCCGAAAATAAAAATTTATTGCTATCATGTATGCTTGTTTTTGACAGTTTTGACATTTGTGTTGTTGTTTTCTGTAGTCGCTGTGATTTTTCTAAGTTGAAAACATTTAATTAAACAGTTTTTTTTTCAACCGTTGATTTCCACCAAGTGAATAATTAAGATATGGTGTTATTAACAGTAGATGTTGTTCGAATTATTAAGTAAGGCTGGCTATTGTTCCTGAATTACAACTCAAGACACTGTAGGAATCGATTAATTTTTGCTCGAAAACATCAACACTGGATTGGAGCCGAATTCTCTTTACTGATAAATTGCGGTTCTGTTTGAAGTCTGGCCATGTCCGAGACAGTGTTTGGAGATATAGAAATAAAAAATATACCAAGCTTTTATGTCCCAGAGAAAAAAGTTTGGCGGTGGTGGTGTCACGGTTTGTGCTGCAATCTCATTTGAAGCTTGAACTGAACTTATTTTCATCAATGGCCCCCTGAATGCTCACCGGTATATAGAGGATATTTCGACAAAAGCAATAGTTCTATTTGGTCCATTTATCGGGGACAAATTCGTCTTTATGCGTAATAATGGATACTGCAAGAATCGTGACAAATTACTTAGGGGAAGTAGGAATTAATACTCTGGAATGGCCAGCATGCAGCCCTGATCTGAATATCATCGAACATCTTTGGGATGAACTTCATCGTAGGGTTAGAAGCCATCTATATAGTGATCCACATAAAAAATACTGTAAATAGTTGTTATAGTCGGTTCGATATTCCCAGTCCGAACTGTCTAGTGAATTTAGTAATTATTTTTTTGCGAAGTTCGTTACTTTTTGACAGACTAGAAGTGGCTGGAAATTACTATACAACCAAGCACACGTACTTATAGCCAATATTAATAGTAAACAAACTAAACAGTAAATAAAATAGAACTTTACGAATTACCGACAATCAATATTTATTTATTTGCAACATATAATGAATAGTTATGTTAAATTATAACAACTGAAATATATTTTTTAAATATACACTACCCAAAATTTTATGGGTTTAGTATACACTTCCACTATTTATAATAATTCTTTTTTCAACGAAAGAAGTCTGTAATAAAAGTTTATTTAAGCTGTAAATACTGTGAGCTAGGAATTTTTGTGTTGTAGGTTTCCAGCTATGAATCTGTCAAACTATGCCAGAGTTGAGTTAAGAAATTATTATGAAAGTAGGTGTATACATATTTTCATTTACTTAGTTTAGGGATTCAATATTTTCATAATCTTGATAATTAAAAAATGGATATTGGTGCTATTGATTCAATAATGGTAGTATCGGATTCCAAAATGAAAAATATGCACAAAGTACCTAGGTTGTCAGATTCTTTTAATAATTATAAAATACATTTAATTATTATATATAAAAAAGACTCAGAGTAAGTATACAAAATATCCAGAGTAGTAGGAAACTTTCAATAAATCTTCTATATAATATATGGAATATCGATTTTAAATTCTGACAATTTCGTGATACTTCTGGGATATGTTTTTCAAGGTACCTACCAGGTAGGAATAAATAATTTTGTATTCTTGATAAGAAGTTTAAATGGAGATAATAGAAATGGGTTTTTACAAGATTCTGATTATAAAGTAAAGCCATCTTTTAAAAGTCCACTAAACAATCCAATTTCTATAATGAATTTCATATTAGAACCAGATATGCAACAGAACTTTTTATGTAAGGAAGAGAAGGTACTATTTCATCCAGTGGAAGTGGCTGTAAGGTTGAAAAGATTCAACCGTTTTAGTCTACAGCAACATTCTACGAGTATAACCTACCGAGAGATCAAAATTAAGACAATTTTGAAGATGAATTGCTAAATGAAGACATTACTGAACTTTTTGAAGTTGAAGATATTTGAGGAAGAATCATTAAACATGTATTATTTTTTTATTCGTTATTAAATTTTTCTTTACATAATTTAATTTATTCCTGCCACCACAAATTGTATAATCAAAAGAGATATTAAAACATTATTGTGATTTCTTTGACAATTAATTAAATATTGGTGTATTCGGAAATAAATTTTACATTTATCTTACAGATAAGTAAGTTTATTACTGCATTGTCTGCGAATAGTGCATATTCGTGTGATGCGAAGTTGCCGCAATCAAATTACTGTTCCTTGGTAATATATACGCGAAATCCGGATTAGTAAAAGATGAATTGGATCCGGATCTATAAGATTTAAAACTGTTAAAATTATATAAACATTATATTAACATGTATAATCCTGTATATGATAAAATCTGGATGAAAATAACTCAACTAATAATATATTCTGAAAAAATACAACAATATGAATGAAATGTTTGTGAAAGTTTGGAATTTTAGAGCAAAATCTGTTTAAATTTGACTCATTTTCTATTGGGACAGGTTTGTGTGATGTTTAAATTGAAATTTACACTTATTGATCTATAAGGTGTTTCTTATCTTGGTTATTCTTAGACACAATAAACTGTGTGACCTATGTAGGTTCTAGGCTCCAAAAACACAAGTTTATTTGATCAAAATATACACCTTGAAAGATTCATTTCGAGATATCAAGTAATAAAATCACAGCCAAGTCTAAATAACACTATATTTATCGAGGAATTTAATTGTAATTTATAATACATGATATTTACCTATCATTGTTTATGAATAAATGTTTTTTTTTATCATTCGACATTAGTTTTTTGTATCTGTTGCAGTTTTGGTTACACTATTGCAAACAAATAACTCCAATACGAACATTTTCAAACTTCCACATACATTTCTGAATTGAATAAACCAAATAACCGAAGAAACATTTTGAAAATAAAAAAAAACATCAACAGCAATAAAATTTCTTAAGAACCAACCACTTTGCTAACCTCTAACGAAACCGTACCTATCGAACTCGTACGACGGTCCTAGAACAAAAACGAAATCGTAAGTATCAGATCCCGAGACTCATCTCAGCCAAAGTTTGAGTCTCAAAGCGTCCACGCCGTTCAAGTAGTACCTGAAGAGTCGTTTGTCTCGGACGAATCCGAGTTTTTCGTACAGCTGAAACATAAAAAGGTCCCGATAACTGCCTATTTCAATATTAATTAATAAATTCGTTGATAATCACTTATTATATGATGATACAGACTCTGTATATGTTTTTACTGTATTTGAAACTAATGTACAGTTTTGCAGGTAATGATTTAATGATTATATTATAAAATTCACTCACCTGAAGAGCAGGTTTGTTGGTAACCTCTGTCTCTAACACGACCTCATCAGCATCGCCGAGAAGCATTTCATTAATTGCCTTTTGTACGAGATTAGAGCCGATTCTGAGCTTGCGGTACTTCTGGTCGACCGCTAACATGGCGATATAGCCTCTTTTGATGACCTTACGGTGTATATCTAATTTACAAACTATTGCTCCTACACATTCATCCTCACACATTGCCTAAAAATGTTATTTTTTTTACCACAAAACAGTATTTGCTTAAGAATTACTTGCTAAAACAAGTTTTAGCAACTAATTCTACCTTATTCATCAACATTGTGTCCTCTTTTGATACAAATTTTGTTCTCTGGAACATTTTTTTTATCATTTTCTCATCAAAGCACTTTTTTCTTATCATCTGTGACATATTCTATTGCAATTTTTTCCTTTAAACATACTAATAAAAGTCTATGGTAATCATTGTTCATCCTTTTCCAAAGTATCCAATAAAGAAAATCACCTGTGCATATTAAAATATAGAATCTGAAACCTTACTGATGTTTGCATACTTGGACACTTCAAATGGCTTTTATTTCCTGCCATCCACTCGGCTGTAAGCCAATTTAACTTCACATTGAAATGATGAGTTTGTGAGCAGTTAAAACTTTTTTGTTTTCCAGGACACCTGCAGAATTTCAGCTAGTATAGTGTCATGCATTTTTCTAATCATAGTAACATAATTAAAGTCAGCATAATCCCCCGTAACCTTTGTTTCTTCCAAATTAAATCAAATCATAAACATTTATTAAACCATTTCTTTGTTAGAAGGTTTTCTGCCAGGAAAGAATCCTTTACAACACCTTTATTCTGAAAAGTTATAGTCTAATTGGGATTATAATTTGTTTTAATTCGCCCCTGAAAAGTTCAACTGCAGATTTTCAAAATTAAATATAATAATAACCTCACAAAATCCTTTCCTGGATGAATTTGTAATAGAAATCAAATTTCAGAGAGTACTTACCAAGAAACAAAGTTTGGGCCAGTTGTGAATGAAATATCTATATGTGTAAATGGAATAAGGTTCAGACAGATCCTTTTGAATAATCTTCATTATCATTGGCATCTGCAATTCAGATTCATATTGTATAAAATCTATTTTTGGCTTAACGGCTAGTGCATTATCAGTTTCTATTGAGGATACACTTTCATCTTTACTCTCTAAACTAATGTTTTTCAAACTATCTAAATCACTGATATCCACTTCACTTGAACCTGGTTGAGCATCATTTAGAGCTTCTAATAGCAGTTCAGGGGGAGGTTTATCACAAGAAATGTTTTCATTTGAGTCTAGACTTGTTTTAGAGCCATTTTTACTACCTACATTATTTACATCTTCATTTAGAATGTCATCGGATTTGCTTTGGTTTACCTGCGAACAAAAATTTTGTATGTAAAGTCAAAAAATGTTGATACACAAGATAGCATCAGTAAATAAGTACAAAGTTTTCCAGAAATATCCAAAGCCAGAATAACTGTATAATCAGAAAATCTCCAAAAACCTAAAAAAATGTTTAAAATACACACAAAATCTAATAGAAACATTACCAACAAACATTAAGTTGCAAAAACATACATTCAGACAATTGAAACAATGATGTACAAGCAATAGTACAAAAATAAGATTAGAGGAGGGCTTATTATAAGTACGTATAAATAGACTTCTTCTAAAAAATGTCAAAACTGAATGAAATTACATCCCTGAATGAATGGATAACAAATTTTGTATCACCCAGCAAAAATACAGGTAATAAAAGAAAATATCACTGTAACCACTAAAAACTGTGTGTAAATCAATCAAAAATAAGCACTTACCTTCTCATTGACAATGCAGTTCTCATCTGTTTCATGAATATGTACACCATCTAGTATATGATGAGTATTCCTTTTTTTCTTTGCATTTTTCTTTGTTCCAGAAGAATTATTAACATTGACTATTCCATTCACAAGCCCGTTCTTTAGTTCTAGTGGTTTCTCGTTTAAAATGCACTTGTTTGATACGTCTTTAACCTTATCATCACCTAAAGTTGAAGGACACTTATCAACTTTACTATTTATTGGGTGAGTCTTATTCATTTTCTAAATCGACGAGATTTCACCTTAAAATCATTACAATGTCGATTTCCTAAGAATAAATAAACGGCGTGTAGAAAAATACCTTCGATTAGGACATATTGACGTAAAAAATTGAGATGAAGGGAAGACAGTACAAGAACTTCAGGGATTTTTAGGTTATTTGCTTCCTGCTTCAGCGCGATGTTGAATGTCACTCTGCGGACATTTTGCTGAAAACGAAGAGAAATTGATAAATTGAAACCCTCTGCAGGGATTAACCAAACAGTAGGTACGTACAATCTTGCTAGAAATAGTTAATTTTACTTACACAACTTGAATTGCAAAACTAGTGATGAATCAAAACAAAACCTAACCTCACTTGTGTATTTTTGGTAAAGTTGTGAAGATAGTTGCATAACTAATTGTCCCTGTTTCTTTTCTTTTTTACTGGGTAAATTTAAAAGGTTCCATTAACTTTTCCACTATGCGTAAAATCGATGATAAATTTAATTAAAAACTACAACCAGTTCTTAAATTGAAAAAACATCAAGTTATAAAAACAGCTGTTAAATTTTATAGGCTATAAAATTTTTCAAACTTAGCAGCAGAAAAATTCCCACTTTAGATAAATATTTTTATATCCATGCAAAATGTCGGTGTTAAATATTTTCATAGCATGACATTCAAAACATTTATTTAATGCTGGAGAAAATATGATATTTTTATAGTTCTAAACAAAACACATCTAAGTAAAAGGAGATTTTTCTGGAAAGAAATTTAATAGCGTTGACTCCTAGTCCTTTTTGCTCTTTTCGCAATTGGAGAGGCTTGAATATTGGACTAGACATTTGCCGATGCTATGTTTGAATATGAAAAATGTTTGAGTATGAATATAAAACACCTTTGCCAAGAAATTGGATCACCACGTTTACGAAGACAAGGAATCTGGCAACTTTTTGCTAGTGCATGTCCTACAATGGATTTATGTGTTACCTACAATGGATAATCTTACTATAAAACATGAGAAAGACCAGGGAAACCATCTTTTTAACTTTCTTTTGCACGATTATGAATTTGAGCGATGTTGCAGATAGAAAATCTCCGATTGAAACTGCACAACGTGAAGAACACATTGGTTAAAGACATGTCAAGCAATATTTTCTGCTCTTGAAGTATAATGGTCTTGTTTTTTTAAACTTTCCAGAAATTACTGGGCCACCTCGAAAACATCAACAAATCTTTACATCTCTATTTATTAATATGTAAATATAGTCCAGTAAATAATTTATTACATTTTTTGACATCGCCTAAAAATAAAAAAAATTCCACTCAAGACACGCGCAAATAGCAACATATTTTTTGCATTTACAATATTTTGCAAAATATTTAAGTGAGATCATATGGTAGAAAAGAAATGAATGGGGTATTTATTTTGCTAAGCGATATAGATAGATAAATATGATTAGATGTGGAGTAAATTTCCTGAATGTAGACGTGTGCCAAAACTGTGTTTATTTTTAGATGAAAGATTTGATATATTGGAGTCTATATTTGTTTAAATTTGAATTGCATTAAAAATTAATTGATATTTAACGGGGATTGTGTAAAAAGTTGGAAAATTGCAATCCTGATTTTGTAAACATTGCGAAAAACATGTACCTAACAGTAGTGTTTGTTGGAAGGTGGACTGTCTGAGTATGTCGTTATCTTAAAATTATAGATTTATAATTAGCAAAATGGCAGTTCATACAGTCGTTAATTTGTCAATTAGACATATAACCTAGTCGTGTCTAAAACCGAGACGAACAAGCTGAATTTTGCTGAGAATATCAATTTTGAAACCCCAAAAAATATGCAAAAAAGTTTACCACTCCTACCCCTCGACTTCCCTCTAAAATCTCCACTCATAGAGGAGGAAAAACGAAAAAATAGATTTACCAAGAATCTGTACGTCGTACATCATCATCATCACTGGCTCGACAACCCTTTTTGGGTCTTGGCCTGTTCTAGGATTCTTCTCCATTCCGATCTGTTTCGTGCTTTTTTTCTCCAGTTTTTTATTTTTAAGGTTGTTATATCATTTTCTATTTGTTCTAAGTATCTCAGTTTCGGTCTTCATCTTGTTCTTTTTCCTACTGGCATCTGTTTGAATATTTTGTTTGGTATTTCGCCTTCTTCCATTCTTTCTACATGTCCTATCCAACGCAGCCGTCCTATTTTGATGAATGTTATAATATCCGGATCCTGGTATATTTTGTATAGTTCAGAGTTGTATCGTCTTCGCCATATTCCGTTTTCTTTTGTGCCCTTATATATGTGTCGCAAGATTTTTCTTTCGAAGGTGGCTAACAACGTTTCCTCTCTTTTAGTAAGTGTCCAGGTTTCTGAGCCATATGTGAGTACCGGTCTTATTAGGGTTTTATATATTTGGCATTTTGTCTTTCTTGCGACGTTATCTGATCTTAGGTGTCTAATTAAGCCATGATAACATTTATTTGCAATAAATATTTGCCTCTTCACTTCCTCCGTAACGTTATTATCAGACGTGACTAGGGATCCCAAGTATATAAAGTTTTTTACCTCCTCTATGTTGTATTCTCCTATTGTTATATTTTGTGGCTGCCTTATTTCTGCGTTTTTTCTTACCTGCATATATTTTGTTTTGGTCTGATTGATTTTAAGACCACTATTTTGTGCAGCTCGTTCTATTTGGTTGTATGCCTCTATCATTTCTCTTCTTGATCTTGCGATTATGTCAACATCATCTGCAAATGCTAGTATTTGCACGCTTTTATTAATGATTGTTCCTCGTGTATTGACTGTTGTGTCCCTCAGTATTTTCTCGAGCACGATGTTGAACAAGATGCATGATAGAGCGTCTCCCTGGCGTAGTCCCTTTTTCACATCTATTGTTTCCGTTAATTCATTTTGTATCCGGATTCTACTTTCTACTTTTAGAGATTCTTTTATCAGTTCTATTAGTTGTGTTGGTATATTAAATTCTTTCATTGCTTTTATTAAGAATTCTCGGTTTATATTGTCATATGCGCTTTCAAAGTCTATGAAGAGATGATGGGTGTCGATGTTATATTCACTTGTTTTTTCGAGGATCTGTCGCAGAACAAATATCTGGTCTATTGTTGACTTCTGTCTACAGAAGCCACTTTGGTATTTGCCAACTATTTTTTCAGCGTGTGGTCTAAGTCTTTCATAAATGACATTGGACATTATTTTGTATGCTGCATTCAGCAGCGTGATTCCACGGTAGTTTCCACATTCTAACTGATTTCCTTTTTTATGTAATGGTACAATAATACCGCTATTCCACTCCGTTGGTAGCTGTTTATTCGACCATATCTTTGTTATCAATTCATGTATTGTTTTTTGTAGTGCGTCTCCTCCTTCCTTTAGTAACTCCGATGCTATTTGATCCGATCCCGGTGCTTTATTGTTCTTTAATTTTTCTACTGCTGCTCTAATCTCGGCTATTGTTGGTGGAGTCTTTTCTCTGTTGTCTGCTTGGTCTAATGGTATGTCAGGGGTCGTCTCTCTCCGATCTCCTTCAAACTTTTCCGTAAAATGTTCTGTCCATCTACTTAGTATCTCTTGCTGTTCTGTCAATATATTACCTTCCTTATCTCTACACATCGTTGTTCTCGGTTTGAAGTCTTTTCTGCTTTTGTTTAGTCTCTGATAAAATTTTCGTCGTACAGAGTTTTGATAAATCAATGTTTTCAGTTTTCCCTCTTACAAGGGAGGTTTTTTGGGGGAAGCCAGAGGGTAGGAGTGGCAAATCTTTTTGCATCTTTTTTGGGGTCCCAAAATGAACATTCTCAGCAAAATTCAGCTTATTCGAATGATTTTTAGAGATTCAGTGACATTTTCGTCAGTGACAGAAGAAAATTCAATACGAGTGTGTAGTGATTTAGATAAAAACCCATCTGTTCATTTAAGACCGCCTTACAGTTCGCAAGAAAACTTGCTGCAATTTCTTGCATGACTAACTTTCTTGCAAGTCTATTGCAAGGTCATTATATGCGACTTTACAGCTTGCAACTCGGATTGCAATGCAATTACTGTTGAAATGTTTACCCTTAACGTAATTTACAAACTTTCGGTTTTTTAAAATTAATTACTGCTCTTTATTTAAAACTATTTAGTAAATTTCGAAATGTAAAGGCTATTAAAAATAGCCAAATATAAAAGGAAAAAGGCAGTAGTAGCACTCAATCAGTGATTATGACATTTGAAATTCTGGAAAAGTCCAACTTTCTTCAAATTCTCCTAGACTTGCTTGAAAACTTGCAGAGAAAATGGCACCAAACCGATTATCGCGCAATTGCAAGAAGTTGCAGGAATAGCGGTTTACAAAATTTACAACTGCAACAACAGCAGCACCATCCGTATTGGCACCAACAAGGCACACCGATAATTATTTAGACACATATCCAAATTAAAATGATTCTTAAAATTGGGTCCAGCCATCGAGTTCCTAATTTTGGTTTATTTATATCATCTCATATGCATTTTAAAACAAAAACACCTATTCCTTGCCTCTCTTCTTCGGTACAATTCCTTGTCACTTTTGTCCCATCAAACTTTTTATACTGTTTAATGCCTTCATTTTCTCTAACAGTCGTGTAATTTAAAGTTTTATTGGATCTAATTGCATCTTTAACTTCATTTTTAAATTCGACTTTTAAGGATTCGTAATCATAATTTACCGAATTATTTCCGTTGGAATCACTTCTTTTTCTCTTGGAACTTAAAGTTGCAGGAAATAATCAGCTGACGACATACTGCGCATGCCTTTAGGAAACTTTCTTGCGTCTTGCAGGTATAATTGCAAGCTGTAAAACGGACATCTAGTGCTACAGTATGTTCATCCAACTTACACCTCTAAACGATTAATGGCATTCACAGAAAACCTTTCGTTTTAGTAAAAGACACGGCAAACTGCACTGGAGTTCTCTATAATCTTTTTAATTACTTACTTTGTTTAGAATATTTTTGCCTGTATTATCAGTTAGAGTTAATTTGTATAAAATGAGGAACAGAAATATTGCAAATTCAAATTACTGTGAATAAACAATAAAACATGCATATATACACTACAACTCATAACTCTTCAACTTGAAAAAGCACTTGTATACTGAAGGGGCATATATTTTTTCAAGACCTTTCATAAAACAAAATAGCGTTGGTGATACTTGTTCTTTTGCACATTTTGTATAATCTCTGATATATGATTTTTAAACAAACTTAATTTAAGAAGTAACTCATAAGGCATGTTGTTCTGTAAATATTGCGAATTTTGGCCACCTGCTTTTTAGACAGAACTATAAACTCAACCGATTTTAACTATTCCCTGTGTATATGGAATATGGTAGGTAATTATTCAATGAAATATTCCTCGAAAAATATTTGATGATTTTTTTACTTCATTTTAATCAAAAGCTTCTCCACATTTAAGGGACTGTATTGCTGCTACATGAACGACACAACATGATAAAAAAGAAGCAAATAAACATATGGACACATCCAAACAACGAACAAAATTTTGAAGATCATATCGGTAAATTCCTTCAAGAAAAATCATCAACAAATGATATTAACATCCTAAATGACATAATAGTAGAAGCAATAACAGAAGCTCAAAAGAAATGCTGCCCAAAAAGCGTGAAGGAAGAAAAAATTAGTCTGGACACACAGAAAAAAATGGAACAAAGAAGAATACTGAGAAGCGACGAAAACTCTAGTAACGACGATATAAATAAAATAAACAAGGAAGTATCAAGAGAAATAAGAAAAGACCTAAGAAAATACAAAGATGAGAAAATCATCAAAACTATTGAGGAAAATAAGAGTATGAAAATAATGAGACGCAAACTCACAAATGGAAATAAACAAATAGTCAAACTCAAGGATAGAAATGGCAACATCACATCAAACAGAGAACATTTGTTACAAATTGTGGAATCATTCTATGAGACATTATATAGCAACCAATCGACTCTAGATATAGTTGAATATCAGCAGAGGAAGGTTCAAAATCAGGGTTCCGAAGATATCCCAGAAATCTCCTTGGACGAAATTTACAAGGCTCTAAAAAAGATGAAGAATAACAAAGCTCCGGGGGAGGACGGTGTCGTCACAGAAGCGATAAAGATAGGAGGCTCAGTACTGATAGCCAAAATTCAAAAGCTCTTTAATCTATGCCTATGGAATCAAAATATCCCAACAAAGTGGAATAATTCAATAACTGTACTCTTACACAAGAAGGGAGATATAGCAGACCTGGAAAGATACAGACCAATCAGTCTCCTTAACCATCTTTATAAATTATACACCCGAATAATAACGAACAGATTAGAGACAAAGCTGGATTTTTACCAACCTCGGGAACAAGCCGGTTTCCGCCCTAATTACGGCACAAATGATCACCTGCAGTGCCTAAAAACCCTGATAGAAAAAACTAACGAATATAACCGTCCCTTGGCATTGATATTTGTAGACTTTAAAAAGGCGTTTGATACAGTGGAATTACCGTCCATCTTAAGAGCACTACAAGATTGCAGGGTCGACCACAGATATTATAATATAGTTAAAAATATATATGAAAATGCCACAACAACCATAAGTCTACATTCAGCAACTAATAAGATAAAGATAAAAAGGGGAGTCAGGCAAGGTGATACCATGTCACCAAAGCTGTTCATTACCGTTCTTGAGTATGCATTTAAAAGACTAACATGGCAACAGAAAGGAATATCCATCGATGGAGAAAGATTAAACCATCTACGTTTTGCGGACGATATCGTGCTTCTGTCAGATAATCTGGGAGAGATCAAAGACATGCTCCAAGAACTGAATTACATACTACAAGAAACTGGGCTGGAGATAAATTTCGAGAAAACCAAAATGATGACCAATATGGTTCCCAGCGAAGAGATACAGATCAATAACAACAAGGTAGAATTAATCGATAAATACACATACTTGGGTCATGAAATCAGAATAACCAGAGACAACCAAACCTGCGAGCTAAATAGACGAATCATGTTGGGATGGGCGGCATATGGAAGGATGAGAGACATTTTTAAAACAAATACTCCAATTCACCTGAAAAGGAAGGCATTTAACCAATGCATCCTACCAGTCTTGACCTACGGAGCAGAGACCCTAACTTTACCAAAAGCTACTGCCGAAAAACTGAGGGTAACACAAAGGCGAATGGAGAGATCAATGCTGGGTCTGACCTTGAAAGATCGCGTGAGAAATGAGGAGATACGCCGACGAACTGGCGTTGACGATATTATACTGCGAATCAATAAACAAAAGTGGAGGTGGGCTGGACATGTTGCTAGAATGGAAGACGGAAGATGGACGAAGAGATTATTGGAGTGGAGACCAAGAGCCGACAAGCGAAGTCGAGGCAGACCACCCACCCGATGGACCGACGACCTAAGGAGAATAGAAACAAACTGGATTGCAGCAGCTAGAGATAGAGAGAACTGGAGACGTTTGGAGGAGGCCTATATCCAACAATGGATGTGAAAACGGGGCTGGATGATGATGATGATGATGATGATGATTGCTGCTACAACTTGATTAAAAAGGACATGCCAGTCTGTTATGATATTCATTGTATTTTATTCTTTTTTGTCTTTTATTTACGGGAACGAGATGGTACATTTTTCAAAGACCGTACCATGCCGTGTCCTGTTAAGGATGCCCTGGCGTATGTTGGATTCAGGGTGGAAAGGTTGATTCGCACGTAGTCCTCCCAGAGGAGTCTTGCTCACAGCTGCACCCATAGCTCCCTACTTACCAACTAAAGTCCACTCGCTTAACCGAACTACTCATGCAGTAGGTTCTCTCCAGACCGGTGCCTCACATGAATAGCCCTTCCTTACTTTCTCTCCATATCTTTATCTCTATCTCTCTCTTAATTTTGCTGCAGATTCTTCTCTAGTATTTCCTTCTTTCTGACAATTTGAGTTACTGCCTCCAGTATTGTCTTACATTCAGTCTTTCTCCTTAGTGCTTACTGCCTTATTGTATTTGCGCTTAGCCTACCTACCTGACTGTGTAATTCTTTTCTGTCGTCAGTGACCATTCTGCACTCCTACACACGGTGCTCGGCAGTATGAGATACTTCACATTCTGCGCAGTTTCCATTCGCTACTTCCCTATCCTTTCTATGTGGTCTCTGAAGGAGCCGTGCCCTGTTTGGAACTGGGTGAAAAAGATGGCACTTTGGTGCTCATCCATCTTGTAGGTTTCCTTCCTTTCTTTCACCAACAGGTGGATGGGTAACACATCCGATCACTTGTATGGCCACCGTTGATGTTGTTTTGTATGCACTTGCTACCCTTAGCTGTACTTTTCTTTGGGTTTTTTCTAGCATTGTCTTATATTTCTGGGTGTTAATAACTTTTTTCCATTCCAACTCAACATGGAGTACAGTAGAGTGGAGCACTTTCATTAAAATTCTCCTTTTGGCAGTCCCTGGTGCTCTCACATTGGGCATAATCCTTGTCAGCGCCGAAATTCTCTCCTCTGCCTCGTATCTAGGACTACCCCCAAGTACTTCACTTTTTTAGCAGGTACGATCCTTTCTCTGTCTTCCCTCGGACCATGAAGGATCATAGCTTCAGTCTTTTCGGCCGCCATTATGAGGTCCCTGCTTCCCATGCCCGTCTTCTCTTTATTGGGGGCTCGGTTCGCTCTATGCATAATTGAGAAGTTTTCGTTTTACTCCACCAGCATCACCAGGTCAGCCTCCAAAATTTCTTTGTATAAAACATTCCAAACTAATGGCGCCAGGACGGAGCTCTGTGGTGGTCCTCACAGAGTTCCCCCTCGCAATATTAATGCACCTATCTGTGAAGTAGTTCCTGACCAAGTTCTGCAGGTAGGGAGATATCCCCAAGTCGCCCAGTAGTCTGACGATAATTTTCCAGCTAGCACTATTACAAGCATTTTTTATCTCTTCGTTTTGATCCTGCCTTATGGAATGCACCGCAGATTTTCCTTTCCTGGACCCTTTTCTTAGGCCTGAGAACAATTATTTCACATAATTTAAAATCAATGCTACTAGAATGTTTACGAGTTGTTTTCTTGTCTTCGTGATACTCAGTCACAGTAAGATTTTCTTGAGAATCTTTGACAGTCTTCTTTACATTTTTAGTTTACTTTCACTTATCCCGAGTGCGTCACAAACGCGTTAATTTATACATAATAATGACTTTAAAGGTCTACCATTGTCTCTTTCCATGGTAAAGTATTTATGCACATTTGCAATGAATTCATCAATATTCAACTTACGTCTAGGCATGATGGCCACTTGAAACTACACGTTTGAATTACAATATACTGAGTTTAGATCAATATGACAGAAACTTTCCAACTGTTGTGCTTGAGAGGTAAAATGTAATATAACCGCTTACAAAGATCCTTAACACATTAAGCAAATTAGCCTAATGATCATTAGGAATCTTCTTCTTCTTTTGGTGCCTATCCTCTGTTTATGTTGGCAACTTTGTTGACAGCTGCTCTAAATAGACGTATGGTAGTCATTCCTGCCCACTGTCTGATGTTTTCCAACCACGATGTCCTTCTGCGCCCTTGAGATCTTCTGCCTTCTATCTTGCCTTGTAAAATTAGTTGCATTGGAATCATTAGGAATACCGATTATAATTTACATTACACTTCATGTGGAGTCACATGATTACGTCGCCATGTTACCAAATCCACTGGTAACTTTAATATTATAATATGTAATGCCATATAATGTAAACTAAATTTAAACAAACAATTTTCAACGGGTTTTTACCCACATTTAGGGGGTCAATACATGTATACCTAGACACTGATGTTGGAATATGGATTCCGAAAACGTTTTGTGATATAGCCCGATTGGGTTTTTAAATTATCTAACACATGTAAAAAAATATGCAAAACTATGAACAACGGGTTAATGCTAATATTTAGCAAAATGTTAAACATTATAGAGGACACCAGTGTAGTTTACCGTGTCTTTTACTGCAACGAAAGGTTATCTGCGAATTCCGTTAATCGTTTACGAGGTGTAACTTGGTTGAATGTACTGTACACAACACACACAACAACTTCTAGAATAAACATATTTCACATCATTACCCCTTTTTTATTTTATACGTTATCAAATTAACCAATCAAAATCTTACGATCCGTTTTATATTTTGGGTCAGTCTACATTCTTTAACAAATCACCCCATTTGGAGTACGAAACCACCATCTTAAACGAATTTATAACGGATTCATAAAAAATAAACCGCAGAAAGAATAAATACATCGACATGTATATTAGATAGCATTTTTTAAATAGACAGCGAATTATTATTTCAAAGGAAACATATTTTTAGAAAAAAAAATTAATATCGAACGGCAGATAGAAGTGTTCAACACGCTGTCGTCGGTGACAACCTCTTCCAGATAAAAATACTATTAGATTTGTCACATATCTCCAATATAAATAGATGCAATAAGGTTGTTTGAACAATGAATCAAAGTGAGCAGCGCTTGACGTCAGTTCATAAACACACATTCTGGCAGTTTTGAGAAATTGAGGAAACTATTAATCTGATATTATTTTTGCCGCCAGGATAGGATTATGGATTCCATAGTTTAATAAATAGGTACCTCCTCGACGAAGGGTAACTATATTTTTATGCAACATTCAAAACCTAAATCCTCAAATAATTCTTATCACTGAAACATGGTTAACACCAAATGATCTTGACTCTCTTTATAACATTGATAATTATATCCTTTATAGGTGTGATCGTCGTAATCGACGTGGAGGAGGAACTTGTATCTACTTGTCTTCAGAAATTACTAATAATTGCTCTGTTACATCTCTTGATATTCATAAAAACTCTTTTGTTTTTCACCTAGTATGTCTTTATCGGCCTGGTGATTCTAGATTAGCAGATGATGAATCCCTTATCGCATCACTTGATGAACTACTGTCTAGGCTAGAGAATCTGATTGTTATTGGAGACTTTAATTTTAGAGACATTTCGTGGCCTATAACTGATCCACCTAGTGGCTTAGCAACTTCCAAAAATGTATTTATAGATTTTGTGTTAAATTCTAATTTACATCAATTCATAACGAAGCCGACTCGTTTCAAAATCAATAATTTACCATCTATTTTGGACTTGGTATTCTCTAATGATCCCCATTTATTAACACATCCCATAATAAGCTCTCTAGTAGATTACTCAGATCATGCAGTGATAACGTTTCATATTCAGTTTAACATACAGTACTGTACTCCTAATCCTAATGTTAATAAAACTGTATTTGAAATAATTGATTTTGAAAATGCAAATCGCCAACTGGCTGGTATTGATTGGACTGATGTTTTCGGCGACATAAGGAATCCAATTGTATTCTGGGATAAGTTCTTACACGTTAATTTCTGCAAAAACCAAAATACCTTAAAAAAAAACCATATACAAAAATATCATAAAACCTTGGATTAATGGAGAATTAATATATCTGATCAAGTATAAAAGAAAGTTGTGGAACAAATATAGACGTACAAATCGCATAGAGGATTTACTAATTCATCCAGACTTTGCCACAGATTTAAAGAAATTTCTACATGAAGCTCGTGTTGACTACGAAGAGAGTATAGCCATTAGTAATAACTGTAAAAAATTGTACAAGTATATTAGATCTTCGTTGACAACACAAGTTTCTATACCTTTACTGGAAAATGATAATGGGGATATATCCCAAAGTAACTATGAGAATGCCGAAGTCCTCGCCAGTACTTTCTCTAAGGTTTTCTCTGTCGAACCCACTAATCATCAGTTGCCTAATAGTACTTCGTCACGAGTTTCTTCTTCCCTTGAAAATATAATCATTACTCCTGAAAAAGTTAAACATCATCTTCAGAGCCTAAAAAATATTTCGTCTCCTTGTCTCGACTTAATATCCTTTATTTTTAAAATGTTCTGATGCTTTAGCTTACCCACTATATGTGATTATGTTCTTATCATTCACCACACATATTTTGCCTCCTATATGGAAAACCGCATCTGTAACACCGATTTTTAAAAAAGGGAACAAATTGAATCCTAATAACTATCGTTCTATAAGCTTAACACTAATATCTAAGATAATGGAATTTATTATTGTCGAGACAATTTCTGATTTTCTGCAAAATGAACTGGTTATACCAGAACAGCAGCATGGTTTTGTCAAAGGACGTTGTACAATGACAAATCTTCTCTGGTGTGTCAATGAATGCTCAAGAGCATTAGACAGAAAAGCCCCGGTAGACATTATTTACCTCGATTTTGCTAAAGCTTTTGATCGAGTTCCAAAGCGAAGACTATTACATAAATTGGAACATCTTGGTATCCGTGGTCAATTACTGAGATGGATCGACGCGTATTTAACAGATAGAAAGTTTTGTGTTAGAGTTGGGGACTCTTTCTCAGTTGAGAGAACGGTTTTAAGTGGGGTACCGCAAGGATCAGTTTTGGGTCCACTTTTATTCATAGCATACTCAAGTGATCTACAATTTCACATTAAATGCAGCAAAGCTTTCTATGCAGATGACGCAAAGCTATTTTCCGATCCCTCATGTTGGGATGTAATTGCGAAAAAATGATAAAAACTTGGATCACGCCAGATTGTCACAATGGACTGTGAACGGTTAATTTTGCTCATACAGGAGAGCAATAATTTAATTATTATTGTTAGGCCTCCTAGTTTATTGTTTGAGGTAGAGAGGTTATATTTTTTAAAAACTTTGCTATTAATTTCGTGAACGTCCCTACAATTAGAATTACTGAGAGACTTTATTATTTAAGAGACCTCTTCTTCCACAACGGGACGAAA
The DNA here is from genome assembly GCF_040954645.1 of Diabrotica undecimpunctata. NCBI lineage: Eukaryota > Metazoa > Arthropoda > Insecta > Coleoptera > Chrysomelidae > Diabrotica > Diabrotica undecimpunctata. The sequence goes on from NC_092810.1 coordinate 2,418,708, forward strand.
AAAAAAGGACTTGCTCGGAGAAGGATAATTTCTATAATTGAAGAGGACATCGACATTAATAGTGGGAAGAGATGTAATTATATTCTCTGCAATTGTAGTAAAAAATTGATTTATTTCATCTGGAGGTAAATCAGGTTGTACCGAACTGGATCTTGTGTTTCAAAATTTACTATTTTCCAGCAAACTCTAGGTTTATTATTGGAATTAGTAATAAAATTGCAGTAAGCTTTTTAGCAATTTGTAATTGCAGATTATATCCAAATTTTTGTTGTTTATATACTTTGAACAAATCGGGATCCTTAGTGGCATCTGCAATGTGTTTAATAAGAGAAAGATTCGATCTTCTTCTTCTTAACATGCCATACACCAAAGTGCGTAGGCGACTATCTCATTACTAGAATTCTGTTCTTGGCGGCGTGACACAGCTCGCCTGTATTGTGTATTCCTGTCCATTCTTTAATATTCCTTAACCAGGATAATTGTTTGCGGCCGGCTCCTCTCCTACCTTCGATCTTCCCTTGTAGGATTAACTGTGGTATTTCATATTTTGCTCCTCTCAATATGTGCCCAAGGTAACCAATCTTGCGTTTTTTAATTAATTCAAAGAGTCCTCTTTCCACGCCGGCTCTCTTAAGGACGTCATCGTTTCGACTCTATCCACCCAAGGTATTCGCATCATTCTTCTCAATGACCACATTTCAAATGCTTCAAGTTTGTTGATAGATGTTTTTTTTTTCGATTCGATCTGTAAAACCTTAATTATTGTTAAACCATTGCACGGGTGTTTTCTCAGCAGTTTGTCGTACTTTTTTTTAGTGGAAAATGCTTTAATATTAAGATATTATAAGTTTCGGTAAGAAAGACTATCAAAAAATCAGGATCATTATTAATATTATAGGGAAAAGTCCTTTTATGTACTAGCTAGCGCACGTTTAAGCTTCTGTAAACCAGAAGAAGTAATAAACCGTTGAAATATTTGATTAGTTTCAACAACTTTATGCCCAGACTCAATAATTAAAAATTGAGCTCGATGGTCAGAAAAACAAAGTTCAAATACGCCCACTCTGTAGATATTTTCAGAAAAATTTGTCATAATGTTGTCGATGCAACTACTGGACTGGGATGTGATTCTAGTATAATCGTTTATTGTTACTTTTAGACCAAAAGATTTTAATAGATTTTAGAAGGGTCAGATTCAATTTTAAAATGTATATTAAAATCACCAAGTTTGATCAGTTTGTCTGCTTTACTAAGCAAGAAGTTAAAGTCACCCTTACCCGATCTGTATACAGTTAAAATATTGATTTTTATTGAAGGTACATAAATTGCACAAAACTCTGAACTTTGCTCTACATTATATTCATTTAGATTAAGAGAAGAATACATAAGATTTTCTTTTACATAAATTGCAACTCCACCCTGTTTCTTTTTTACCCTACAAAAGAAATTATCTAATGAAAAGCCGGAGATGCTAATTAATTTTAAATTTTCTTCACTTTGCCAGTGCTCAGAAAAACATGACATCATATAAATTTTGAAGAATATATCGACTTTATTTTAAATACACTGCAAGTACATATAGCCACTAGTGCGCTCCTGCATACATATTAAAATCATCCTCTGACTTATTACCCACTCCCCGTACACTCCCAATCCATTCAAAAAAACTTTAATCTCAGATTATTTTTTCCAGCCAGCCAGTTCGAGCTTCGACTGCAACCAGTTATGTCGTTTCCCACGCGAGAGGAACGCGCTAAGTGTTGGGGCGCCCGGGACCAGTATTGGGACTGCCTCGATAAGAATTCCGGTGCAGATAAAGACCAAAAGGACAAGAACAACGTCTGTGCCGGTTTTCGTAAAGTGTACGAAGAGTCGTGCTCCGCGCAGTGGGTGAAACATTTCGACAGGAAGAGGAACTATCTTATTTTTAAGGAAAAGATTGAGAAAGAAGGGTATGAGCCGTTAGATTCTGCGAAATAGTTTGCCAGGGGGATGTTTGTTGTAGATGTTAAAGAGTGATTGTTGAATTATTTGAAAAATGTGTTTAGTTGTTGCTGTAGAGATAATATATTTATAATTTCTTTGCTGTTTTGACTTTAAAGAGCCTTTATTTATATGATTCTCAAACTATTTTTTTTTGTGGCATTTTTATCCCGACTGAGGCAAATATGCATATTCAAACTTGAAGTATATGTTCATCAATATGCACGACTTTTGTTAATAATATACAAAAAATTCAGCATGTATCAATCAGCAAAACACACTGTGAATTTTAAAGTAAATTTGTTATATTAAATAGGTAAAATCAAAACTTTCAATAATTGCAGACCTTATTGCAACATAATGGTTTAAAGTTTTTTAAAAAAGCTTAAAAATATTGAGTTAACTAATAATAATGACATTACTTATCTAACTTGATCCTGTCAAAGTTTGATGTCTCCGCCTGCAGCAGTTTTTTTTCCCATTTCTTTACGGCGGAGGGAAAAATGTTGTCATGGCAACAATATGAAACATGTCAAAAAGCAACAATACAAATGTCATTAACAACAATTAAACATCATTTTTATTTATAGTAATGTTAAAAGTACAATTAGTTAATGAGGCATTTTCAAAATTGAAACCGTGCAAAAATGTTCCCGACTCTTGATACGCATTGGTAATTGTTGATGATACTGATGGTCAAGAACAACTTTCAGCAATCATTCCCGATGTTGGCGAATCATGAGGGTTTAAAATTTTTTGAGCATTATCGTTCTTATTTCTTATTGAATCCTCTATATATCCTTCGGCAACCGTGCTTGATTTCCAGCCCCCATGTCGTTTGAGGCATTCTATATTTCCGCCTCCATCAATTAAAAGTGTTGCTGAAGTTCGTCGTAAAGAGTGACCCGTGTATGCGCTTGCATCGTTTAAATTTAAATAACTAGCTACTTTTTGGGCTACTGCGCTGATCGAATGTATTCCCATGACGCTTCGGTAACACTTTCCATTTTGGTACTTGATAAAAAATCGGTTTTCTGTGAAATTTTCAGGCCGCAGTGATGCATACTTTTTATACAGTTTAATGTAGTTTTGACCAATTATCGTAAAAGATCTAATTTGTCGTGTTTTACTGTCTGGGATTTTGATAATTATTACATTTTCTTTATCCTCAATGTCCACAGTCTTCATTTCGTCGCATCGACAGGCGCCGGTAACCCCAATTAACAAAACAATCTGAAATATTTTTATAATTTAGTAGAGTATACTACATGCTTTGCAATATAATTTTTTTTACCTTTAATCCTAAATACAACTTATCTGGCGCTTCAAACAAAAATTTATCAAACTCGTCTTTAGTGAAAACTTTAGACTTCTTTGCAGTATATCCTTCGCTTATTTTTTTCAGAAAGGCACGTAACTTTAAAAATTTGCTTATATCCACATTTTTTCTAATAACTAACTCGGATTTTATCATAGAGTATCGTGACCACATTGTAGAAGATTTCCATTTATTTTCATTTTCCATTATATTAAAATATGCCAGTAAAACGTCTTCGGTAACTTGCCGTACTCCTCTTGTATCGCACCACTCTTGGAAGTGCTTGTACGCTAACCGATACTTTATTCCGGACTTGGAGGGCCCCAAACGTGCTACTGCATCATTAGCCGCGGACTCAATTTCGAGTAGGTTTTCCATTTTCGCACTAAATTTGCGGTTGCGGTTGCAACAACAATAAGCTGTCTTTAATAATTGCAAACAACTGTCAAACAACTGTAACCAGGGAGACGCAAATCCCACCGACGACTTAATTATTTTAATTTCTAACATCTAGACGACTTTGATAGTTGTCACAGTTAATTTCGAGTAAAAATAACGTATGAATTGTACTATTTATGGTTGAAAATTGCTACGTTTGAAGAAAAAATAGTATACTTTATTCGGCAAAAAAGCGACTTTTCTTGACTTACCCTCTATTACGCGCCTCACTTCGTTCGGCGCGTAATATCGGGCGCGTCAAGAAAAGTCATGCTTCTCCGCCTCATAAAGTAATATACTATTATTTTACAGAAAAAAACACATATTTATAAAAAACTGCAGTAGCTTCTTTTAGCTGATTATAAAAAGTATGGTAGACTGTCGGAATATAAGGTAATAAGCTTTTAATATTTTTTGCAATTTTCAGAGGCCCTTTGTATTTTTTTTTTAATGTTTGACAACTCTATTGTTACAGGTCTACCTTCTCTTATGACATTAACTTTTTGATATTCATCATTGACACTATGTTTGACAAAAAATGACCCAACATTTTGTGATTTAAATCGAAAGCTGTATGTTCCAGAAAAATCTAAACTCTGCTTGTCAGGAAAACGTGCATTTTTATTAACATTATTTAGAACAGGTTCAAAACTGTAAAAATCATTCTGTGTCATGCTCGTAACAACAAAAGGATTCTTTTTGTTTGCTTTCATAATAATATCTGCCCAACATTCTGGCGAGTAAATAACTGGTGCACGATTTCTCGGGCGTTTCTCAATTTGAGCAAAATCCAGGTCTGATCGCATAATAAAATGACCACTATCCAGAAAATGATGTGCTATTTGTTTAAATTTCTTTTCCTTTCGTCATCTTGTTCATCATATGACTATCGGACTCATCGGAACTCGACTAATACACTTAGCCTCCTCAATGAACATGGTGATTGCCAGCACATGCTTCAGGTACAAAGATATACATAAGGGAACATGGAGAAGTCCAGATGGGAATACAGTAAACCAAATCGACCATGTTGTTGTTTGACTCTTCATATAAACTGTGAATTCCAATGGTTGGCATGTAGTCCCTCTCCTTACCTATCTTTGCATTAAAATCTCCTATTAAGACATTTACGTCATTTCTAGGACAATGTTGTATGATATTTTCCAGTTGTTCACAAAATTGTTCTTTTTCTTCATCCGGTGCATGGGCATTTATTATTGAATATTTAAAGAATTTACCTTTGATTCTTAGTGTGCATAATCTTTCGTTGAGAGGTTGGAAGTCTATTATAAAGTGCTTTACTCTTTTATTGACTATGAATCCCGTTCCTAATTTGTGTTCCGTTGGATGGCAGCTATAATATATCGTATAATTCTTTTTCTCTAATATTTTATTTCTCAACCGTCTCATTTCCTGAAGTGCAATTATATCGCTCTTATATACTTCTACACTGTTACTGAGAGACTGCAAGGCTCTTGGCCTGTATAGAGATCTTACATTCCACGAGAATAATCCTAAATCATTGTCCTTTTTTACTATCGTTGTCCATTGTCCATTACTAGATTGTTATCATCAGCAAATTAAAAAATTAAACATAATTTCGTCAGGTAGAAATCGTTTGATTTCTGTTTTTGTTAAAAAATTAAACTTTTTATTGTGTTTCAAATGATAAGCGTGAAAAATTACAGCCTCTAATTAGGTTCCCCATCTTATCACCACTGGTTGTAGAGAAAGTGGTGTGATAAGTGGTGGCGCCTTAACAAACCATTTTTTTCATATTGAACATATTTTTGGACAGTTTTGCATATAAGGCCGTTTCTAAACATGTATGAAAAATGCGCAATTTTTGTATATGCGTCACAACGTTGAAGTATTTACTGTATATAAAAAGAAATATGTAGTCTCACATGTGAAACATACTTTTTTGCAACAGCTAAATTACTTTTTTACAAAAAAATATCGAAAACTCCAAAAATAGTAGTGAATGCATTGTAAAAACAGTTAATTTATTATTGTACATATTTTGTAATGACTACAAAAATGTATTTTTAGTATTAAGAAAGACCAAATTTTAATAAACTGTTAAACAAATTTTGTTTTTTTAAATTTTGCCCGAACCAATGGGATTTACTTTTTTAATATTCCTTTTCAAGCTTTATTCTTCTATTTTATATCGTTCTTACATAGTTGTTCGCCTATTCTATCCACGATTGTCTAGTTTTCGCTACTCTGTACCATTTTGCGCCTGCTTGTTTTCTTATACAGTGTTAGTCAAAAGTCAGTTTCCCCCTCGTATCTTTTGAACGATTATTGTTATAATAGTGAAATTTGGAGGGAGGTAATAAACTGACGTAGGCGGAGGTATCAATATATATTATTTACATGCGAAACTACAATTTTAGTATTTATTTAATTTATTCATCAAAATGAGCTTAAACTCAAATAAAATTAGTATGGTTGAATAGGTATTTTCAATACCTTTCAAACGAGGTATCACTTGGCACCGAAATAAGACGTAGAACGAAGATTAGGGATATTGTTGAAGAAATTACAAAAATGAAATGGCGCTAGGCAGGTCACGTAGCCCGATATAATGGCAACAGGTGGACACGGAGAATTCTAGAATGGAGACCAAGGACGACAACAAGAAGCATGGGAAGACCTCAAAAAAGATGGGTAGATTACATAAGAGCAGTGGCAGGCAAACAGTGGATTAGATTGGCGCAAGACAGAGAAAGATAGAAGCAATTGGGAGATACCTACATTCAGGAGTGGATGGAAAATGGTTGACAAAGAGAGAGAGATTACTTGCCATAAGGTCCTACTTAAAATTATCTGTCACAGTGGCGCTGTAACATCATGTGTCACTATTACGTCACTTGTTATGACTAGAAGAAGCCTACGTCTGTTTATTACCTCCCTCTAAATTTCACTACTATAAGTATAACCTTTCAAAAGATACGAGGGGAGGAACGGACTTTTAACTAGCACTGTATAATCGTCCTATCTTAAGCCTGGATTTCATTTTGGTTCTTAGGTAGGTACCACTGTGTAAATCTTGGAGACCACTAGTGTAAAATGGCTCAATTTTCAAGTGGGACCATGTCGAATTTTGTTGAGTTTCGGCTTCTCTGTTTGGAGTCTTCACTGTTTTCCCCTGAACTCGTCTGTTGTAAATCAGTCTGCAGGTACTTGACTAGCTAGGTTCTGTCATCTCTTCTATTGAGACGTTTCTTCGATATCAATGAATTCTCGGAAAATTCCTGCTTTATAAAAACAGATGGGTGCTAGAGAGTGCTCAAGATTTTCGTAATATTTTTCTAAGAGCGTTATTAATCTTAAAGTAAAGACAACATTTTTGTAATAAGCTGAACATTTGATTGAAAGTCAATCTCTTTATTGATCAAGAACAATCTTTTAATATCTTTAGATTAGGGTTGAAATAATATCCGTTTGGTACGGTTCTGGACAAAACAATATGTCGACCATATTTTTATAACAAAGAAATGTATCTGATTCTAACATTTCTGCAACTACAGCGTTTATAAAATTACAGAATTAACATTTATTTCTTCTAAAACATACAGCGGATCAAAAAGTGTTGACAGCAGAGCTTGGAATTCGTTTGGAATAAAATGACATTCGAATGCATCAATATTCGCCTCTTCACTTCCTCTGCAACGTTGTTATTAGACGTAATTAAAGATCCTAAGTATGTAAAGTTTTTTACCCCCTAAATGTACCTGTTCTCCTATTGTTAGATTTTGTAGCTGTCTTTCTGCGTTTTTACTGCTTCTTCTGCCTCTTTATAAGCAACTGTGCTTGTTCATTGGCTGATTAATACCTCTCTGGAAAGTTGTAACTCCATCTTTTGCGCGGTCAGAATTTCTCTATTATACAGAAAATGGATTACATATTTGAGTGTTACTCTGTCAAACGCTTTCTTTGGGTGAATCAGGCACACGCGTTTTTACTTGCATGGATATATTTTTGGTCTGATTGATTTTAAGGCCCCCTCACTCCAGATTTTACCTTCTACTTTTAGACTTATATTGTGACAGGCCAGATAATTCAATGGTTTTTGAATGAAAACCGTCAATTGTTCGAAGGTAAAAACCATTGCTGAAAGATCTACATCAATGGCTGGAAATAACTCAAACAAAAATACAATATACAAAATATACAATAAACAGTAATCTTCAGTTTCTATCATTTAATAATCTTTATTTGTACACGTTTGCAATTAATTTCGTCCTTGACAGTATTGAATAAAGGAGGGTTCGTTTTCCTAGCTGATTCCATTCGCAACTGGTTTTGGTTTAGTAAGTTCTTCGTTTTTCTTCGCCTGGATTCGGTTTTCTCTATAATTATATAATACACTCAAATATCACACTTCTGTTGTAAGTGGTATATTAAAATGTACCACTTATTAACTTATGTGGTATATATTAAATTTACCACTTACAACAAAAGTGTTTTACTTCGATGTTCAAGTTTTTTAACTATATGGTATACAGCCAACTCCCAGGAATGGTCCCTTTTTAAGTTTAAAATTATATAATAGTCCTAACAGTATTATAATCCTTACTGTAGGTAATGAAGCCTTGATATAGGCAACTGTTTTTACGTGGCTGAATAAATGTTAGAATGCTCCTGATGTTAGTACTCGAGGACCTCACAGGTTGGGCCATTGGATGTACAGCAAATGGAAGAGCATTATTTTCATGTGAAAGTAGTACATAAGAAACACATGAAACTAATTTATACACCTTGATAAATTTTTATTTGCGCTAGTAAAGTGTTTTATTGAAAATACAATCTAATCTATATTCCAGTCGTCGGAAAAAAACGGAAAAAATAGATTTACCAAGAATCTGTACGTCTTAGAAAAAACTGTTTCAAATAAAAAATGTAGTTGAGATAATTTTGAACAAAAACGTTTATTAATACTTTTTGTATAGCACGAACCGTTCTCTTAGAACCAACGCTTGAAGCGAGCGGCGATTTTGAATGTCAGTTACGTGCGCTAAATCAATGCTCCATAAAATTTGTATCAGCTCGACGGTAAAAATTCGATATCTTTTGATTGAGTCAGAGAACAATCGAACACAGAGAAGCGACAGTCCTTTGAAGTTACGTGGCCAAGCCGCCAATGACAGCTAACAACCAGAAAATTAATAGTCAGTGGGCATATCACACAATATAAATTCTTAAGAGCGTAGGCGCAAAATTTCGGGCCAATGTTTTTTAAATGCATTCATTTTTTTCGAATCCTGAAAAAACTAATAAGTATTTTTGAAAAATTTAAACGCAGAATGAAAGACTACATTATTACTGAGGGCCGAAAGTCCCTGAAAACTTCTATAATGTTTATTTTAATAAGTTACAGGGGTGAAAAAAAAAAAGAGAAAATTTAGTGGGATTTTTAATTTCAAATATCTCATTCAAAAAAACTTTTTGTTTATTCTAAGGGACTTTCGGCCCTCGGTAATAATGTAATCTTTCATTCTGTGTTTAAATTTTTCAAAAATATTTGTTAGTTTTCTCAGGATTCGAAAAAAATTATTGAATTTAAAAAGCATTGGACCGAAATTTTGCGCCTACGCTCTTAAGCGAAACAGAGAAATTACTAAAAATCTTAAAATTACAACAGAACAAGACTTCAAAATTGCAAAAACATGGTTGCAAATAAACAAACTTACATTAAATTATGAAAAAAATTAAATAGGTACTCATCTACTTTTTGCTATATACAAAAGTTGTCTGCCAATTTTTAATTCGTTAAATATAAATAACAAAGATCATTGAAGTTACTGCGTCATGCGCCAATGTTTTTCTTCTATTTCCTTTTACAATAACATTATCTTCAAAATGCAGTTCACAAATCCTATAATTATTATAAAGTGAATCCATTTTGAATAACAAATCTTCTCGTCTGCAAGCTTCTATCCACACTTTGGCACTACAAATTTTTAACAGAACATATTTTAAACAAAGAACTTTTTCTGTATTTATAAATAATACTTTATTACTTACAACTATAAGAGTATTAGTATATTCTCAGTATATTGTAAGTAATGAAATATTTAATTTTTGTCAATATCTAATCTTAATAAATTTACAGTTTTCTCCCGACTAAGTCACAAAAATGTCACTAAATATTGAGATATGCAACAAATAAAGTTTTAATATTTTTTATTTGTAATTCCCATTTAAAACTCCTAAATATTTTATGAACTTCGATCCATATATTTGATCTTTTTTATTTATATTTAACGAATTAAAAATTGGCAGACAACTTTTGTATATAGCAAAAAGTAGATGAGTACCTATTTAGTTTTTTCATAATTTAATGTAAGTTTTTTTATTTGCAACCATGTTTTTGCAATTTTGAAGTCTTGTTCTGTTGTAATTTTAAGATTTTCAAAATTATCGGTCTAATTATGTTTCCAACAATTTTTAGTTTGAGCATTTTAGTAATTTCTTTCTGTTTCGTTTAAGAGCGTAGGCGCAAAATTTCGGGCCAATGCTTTTTAAATACAATCTTTTTTTCGAATCCTGAAAAAACTAACAAATATTTTTGAAAAATTTAAACACAGAATGAAAGATTATATTATTACCGAGGGCCGAAAGTCCCTTAGAATAAACAAAAAGTTTTTTGAATGAGATATTTGAAATTAAAAATCACACTTAATTTTCTCTTTTTTTTTTTCACCCCTGTAACTTATTAAAATAAACATTATAGAAGTTTTCGGGGACTTTTGGCCCTCAATAATAATGTGGTCTTTCATTCTGCGTTTAAATTTTTCAAAAATACTTATTAGTTTTTTCAGGATTCGAAAAAAATGAATACATTTAAAAAACATTTGCCCGAAATTTTGCGCCTACGCTCTTAAATCAAATATTCTCGTGTATAAAACCCTCTATATATTTTTATTTCCTAAAAATACTATATTCGTATTGTTGTCTTCGAGCGCGCTTACACCCGGCCACCATCTGTTGATTTTTTGACCTGAGCCTTCGGAGACTTGCGTCTTTCAATAAAAGAAATAGCACTGACACCAAATTTAATGTTTTCATTTTGAACTATCCCTTGGCAGACCGAAGTTTATTTTTTATAGCTCGGACAGACACGTCGGCGTCGGCTTACTGTTCGAAAGTCTAATCAATACTATTATGTAATAACTAATAATAATTACAAAGCAATAGTAATTACCTGTTATTATTCTTAGGAAATCTAAATAAACTTATTCCTTTTCCTGTCACAGATAAACATCCGCGAATCGCACAAATATATCCAGACATTTTAAATATAAATTAAACTTTTAACTATAAACTATAACTATAAACTTATATATTTAACTATAACTATAAACTATAACTAGAACCTTTTAACTATAAATAAATTATATAAATGGTCAAATGCACTTGTTGTGTCGAGTATTTACCATAGACGCCTACGGACTATCGAAAACAACCAGAATTAAAGAATAAGCACGTGTTTTTGACAGTTAAACAACCAGAAAAATGGTACACGCTTTTGGACCGTTGTGTCGCTTCTATGTGTGTTCGATTATTCTATGACCGGCCCGAGAGCAGACACAGTCGCAAACGCTGAGCGACTATAGTGGATTGTGCATGTGATTTTGAGACTTTTTTATTAGAGAGATTCTTTTCTGGAAACACTAGATATGGAATACAGTTTGTAGACGACTTTTTCATATCCTGTTTTACTAAACTTAACAAAAAAACAAACTGAAGTTCATTCAAACGGAAGAACTGTGGAAACTTAACATCATTTCCTAATAAATAGTTGTTTATCAAAATTTTGAAGTATCCTTCTTTTTGTCTTCTTTTAAATATTGCATGTTTTTCTAATCTTGGAACACTTAACATTTCTTCGTCCTCTATTCCTTGTGCTAGCAGGAATTTTAACAATAATTATTCTCTTTTACATACGTTCATCGCTGCACAAATCTACTTGTTCACTAGACAACGGACTAATCAAGTCATCGCTTCAGTAAAAACACTCGGCTTGTGATCATCGCTTAGCGATCAATGCTCAGCTACGATCACTCAACGAGGATCGCAACAGACGCCCCAATAAAAACGTATCTTAAGATGAAAACTTGCTAACTATTTATCCACGCTTATTACTTTTAAGCTACTCAAACGATCCAATGATCATGCAACTGGAATTTCGATTAAATATCTATATCGAAATTCGCTAGACTTCAGAGACTTTGATGGAATGCTCATGTTGTGAAGATGGATGACGATAGACTACCAACTAGCCCTAGATGATAAAATACAGAGCAAAAAAAACGAAGACAATGGAAAAAATGGGAAAATAAATACTGATAAAGGGAAAATAGAACAGTGGCAGCAGAAAACTGCAACACCTGAGAACATTAAAGCTTATAGATTACCATACTTCATATGTTGGAGAAGAAAATTGAAGCGATCCAAGGCCCAATTTAAGATTTAGTAGCAATAGAAAAACAGTAACCTTATCTTAAACCTTTTATAATTTTTTTCCGAAGGTTATATTGTGGGTGGCCTAACTGTATTTAATAGTTTTGTAGTTTCGTATTCTTTGTCTTTATAGAGTTACATACCTTGTTAGACAGATGACAGATGCTTTGTTGTAGGGGCATTGTAGAGTGTAGGGGAAAAATCGGACATGGAATGGCCGGATTGTAAGAATGTGAGATCATGGTAAATAGTTAAAATATCCTTAACGGATTGTCATAGCCTATTTTACGTTAAATCAGAGGATTATAAATACAGTTTATAAACACAAGAGCAAAACTTTATTAATCATGAACCATTTTAAGAATAATTAGAACAAATTAAATTTGCAAAAGAATACATCATCAATAATAAAAAACGCCGAACAAGCTGTCAAAGCAGTATTATTTACATTACCAACACCAAGAAAATTAGATTAGTTAAAGAATGTTGTCAAATTATTTAACAAGATAGATAACTAATATTTTCTGTTTCAGAATCCCAAACAAAAAGGACAACGATTCATCGATCTCACTTCCAAGAAGAGTGTATCATCAAATAGTATGCCTGTGAACGCAAGAATCTTATATTTTGGATCCGATCTGGTACCTGAAAAGTCCAAACTGTGATACTCAATTAAACGTTTTTTTGATATACTTTGGATACTGTTATTTTGTATTGTAAAAGCGTTTGTAAATAAATATTTTAATTGAATAATGTTTTACTTTAATATAACAATTTTTTTATTGAAATGCTCACCGTGGTCAAGTTCAAAGCAACAAAAATCACCTAAACAAATAAATACAGACGTCTTTCATCTACCACGACAGATTTATCAAACATATTTTTTGTTGGCATATCGCCACACACTAATTCATATCCATAAAAACTTGATGTGCTAGTAAATCTCTCGAAATTTTGCTAAATTTGTTTGTTTGAAAATAATTTCGCAGACGTAAGTGTAGCCTTCCTTCTAAATATCCTTGGAAAGAAACCAAATGTGTTTCAAGCGGAAATTGGCGATATTGGAAGATGCCAATCGGTAGTGGATGACAGATTGCACTCAATCGAAGTTTTCATTGTGTATTACTAGTTTTCATTGTAGGTAAACATTATTTTTTTATGTTAAAATACTAGAAAAAGTTATGACAAGAAAAGATCTAATAAATAATTGAATCTTATAATATAAAGAAATTTCTGTTTATATTTTTTGTGTATGTTTTGAGCAATAGGGCCTTATAGGGCATTTCAAATAAAAGAAGAGATTGATTTACTGTTGGTAAATATTGACAATAAGAATGCAAGAAAGTACCTCACTAAATTACATTATTTTCAAAAGTTACAGTGACTTTTTTTTATCTTCTTAAATCTCATCTTCAACACTTCTTAAATCTCATTTTCCCATTACGGTCATAATTATTTTCACATACATACTACACCTTTGGAATTCGTGTCCCTTAAGAAATTGCCTGAAGAAGTAGTTCGTGCATTTATATTTGCACTCCATTCCCATGATCATAGTCTTTGTCCATGCCACCCTTCGCTCGTTTACCCAGTCTTCCTGTTAGGGTTTCAGAAAAACCATTTAATTTTAGCTGATATTCTCACCTCTGACATCAATTGCAACAGTTCTTCTTTAAATGTTGTCACAAGCTGTTTCAAAATGTTTGCTATACCCAATCAGCACTTATTTTTAAGTGCCTAACCTTTGCGGTTACTCTTAAGTGACTTTTTCCTACTATTAGAGTAAGCATAGTTGACTGTTTGTTAAAGTAGCATTCACTTCAGCCAAAGATAAGTCGTATTTCGATGATTTCGGAAAAACCGTTTAATTTTAGCTGATATATTCTCACCTCTAACCTTTGCGCTTACTCTTAAGTGACTTGTTCCTACTATTAGAGTATGCATAGTTGACTGTTTGTCAAAGTAACATTCACTCGAGCCAAAGACAAGTTTTATTTCAATGATTTCAGAAAAACCGTTTAATTTTAGCCGATATTCTCAACTCTGACATTATTTGTAATAGTTCTTCTTTTAACATTGTCATAAGCTGTGTCCAAATGTTTGCTATACCCAATCAGCACTTATTTTTAAGTGTCTGACCCCTGCGCTTACTCTTAAGTGACCTTTTCCTACTATTAGAGTATTCATAGTTGACTGTTTGTCAAAGCAACATTCACTTGAGCTAGAGACAAGTCGTATTTCGATAATTTTAGAAAAACCGTTTAATTTTAGCTGATATTCTTACCTCTGACATCATTTGCAACAGTTTTTTTAAATGTTGTCATCATCCGCCTGGGAATATTTATTATACTTTCTCAGCACTGATTCTTAAGTGCTAGATCGTTGCACGTACTCTTAAGTGAATTTTCCCTTAATAATAAGGTTTTTTAAAGTTCTGGCTGTTTTAGTCCTTTAACAAAGAAATATTTGATACAGAGAAAGTGCATCGGTGATTCCAGACAAAGCGTGTGATATTAGCTACTATTCTTCACTCTCGCATTATCAAGTTTTGCTTTTAGTGATGCCCTAAGCCGATTGGAAATGTTTGTAGTGCCGAAACAGCACTTATTTTTAAGTGCCCGATCTTTTAAGTGAATTATCCCTTACTATTAAGTTCTGGTCGCTTTAGCCCTATGACAAAGTAACATTTGATGCAGAGAAAAGTTTATCATTGATTTCAGAAGAAGCGTGGTATGATATTCTAATATTCTTCACTTTCGCATTATCAAATTTTCCTTTTGATGATACCTTAAGCCGCATGAAAATGTTTGCAGTACCCAATCAGCACGTATTTTTAAGTGCTGGACCATTGCGCTTACTTTCAAGTGAATTTTTCCGTTACTATTAAAGCCTTTTAAAGTTCTGGCTGCTTTAATCCTCTGTCAAAGTAACATTCACTTTGTTATGATGTTCATTAATCAATTAATGAATGATATAAATACATGCTGCTAATTAATTAAAACCACAAGACTTTATTGACCACATTATCGTCACAGGAAGCCATTATAAGCTGGCGATCTTTATGTAACCCACTTTACATTAGAGAGTAGTGTGTAGAGGTTAACTCATAACACACTTGATCAAGAGAAAACTAGTGTTTTGCTGATTTCAGACTGTTGCAAAATATGGAATGGTCCTGCTTTTTAACGCTATCATAAGCGACACGGAATAACACTTATTATTAAGTAAACAACTTTTAAGCTTATTCTTAGCTAAAATATTCCTTTTACTTTTCAAAGTTCGTTCAAATATCAATAATATTTATCTTATTACCCCCGTAAAATTGGAAATTGTGTCGTTTTCTACATATTTCAGAATCCTTTTCACTGACTTATCCGTCCTTACTCTTAAGTCAACGAATTAGAACCCTTTCCACCCGTAAATCTTTTGTGAGCAGCTCTGTCAAATCATACACCCTTTGTGTATGTCCATTTGTAATAAAATAAAAAAAAACGATAAAAATGTTGATAAATATTTATTTTTAAAAAAACTATTATAAAATATCATACAAGAATAAAAGAGATTTTAAATCAAATCACAAACACTAACCTAGAAAAAAATTTTATACGAGGGGCGACCAAAAAGTATGAACACGAGGACTATGTGAATCCCCAGAGATATTTTTCTTCAAATTGGCATCTGTTGTCATGCATAGGCATTAAATACGAAGGAGGATGTAACACATCATGAGCCTCAGTCCGTAAGGAAATGTCATACCAGCATAAATTAATCTGAGATTCCTTTGATCATTCTTTACCTCATTTTGCTCAATGCAATTATTGCCTTCAATTGCGATTATATGGAAAATTTATAACATGCATTATAAAATTACACTAAAGTATATCGATTTTTTACAAATCTTTTGTTCATACTTTCTGACTGCTCCTCGTAAAAGTATTTTGTCTTTTAAGAAAAATGTGTATTATACGCTAAAAAGGAAATGGGCATGCAGTTTTATATCATCGGTAAAGAAACGTTGAAAGATTCGTTCGGATCTTCTTTCATATACATTTTCAACCAAAAACTTTTCTTTATTGTCAGGAATTGTATCGTCACTATAATATTACATTACATTGAAGACTGGACATCGTTAATGGGCCAAATACAAGAATTAAAAAAATTTTAGTGACCTATAAAGTGTCCATTATCGATGGCCAGTCTTCAATTATGGTTTGAAACATACACTGAAACTCATTTTGGTTTTTCCAAAATAAAGTACCTAGATCAAAAGTGATGTAAATAAAAAAGAATCAGTCACAAACTCTTAGAAATAAAGATAGTCCAGGAAACGAAAGTTTTCACCTCACAATTTTTTCAGAAAAGATTCATTTCGGTGGGTAGTCCAAGGATCAAAATCTATATGATGCCAAAAAAAGCCTCTTTTACCATGGGGTAGTTGCCATCCCTTCTAGGGGGTGGAAATTTTTCATAATATTTTGACCGCAAAAATTGGTATAAAAATTAATTCCAAGCAAAGAATGTTGTATAAATTTTTTGAAAAATTTAATAGTTTTCGATTTATTGGCCATCGAAAACGTTTTTGAAAAAATCAATGTTTTTAATCAGTTGTCTGATAATAACTCAAAAATTATACGTTTTATAAAAAAACTGTTATTAATACAAATGTACATTTTGAAAAAATAAAAAAGATTTCTTTAATACTAATATTAACTGAGCTATACTTTATTATAGGTTAGCAGCAAGAAAGGCGCAGTGCATCAGACTGGGGTTATTCTGTAACCCAACTTGTATTCCAACTATAATATATGTGAAATTTGTATTATTATAATTTTAAATATATATATTAAAAGGTTGTGTTAATTTGATAGGGGTTGTATTGATTTGATGATAATTTAAGATTTTTTATACATTTTGGCAATGAGGACCTACTTTTCACTCTTAAGAAAAGGTTGAAATATTTAAAATTTATACCTAATACACCAAACAATCATTATTCAATTCATCTTAACCAAATTTACTGTTTATAAACTTTTTTGTAGAGTTCGGAATAAGGGGTAGTTTCCACCCTTAAAAAATAAATTTTAAAGGGTTGAAATATTCAGAAATTATATTAAGAATATCAAACTATTATTTTCTAAATCATCCAATCCAAATTTTATCCTCCTTAAGGTTTTTTTTTACAAATTTGAGCAATTAGCAAATTATCAACAGTTGTAGTTAGAGTATCAGACAACTGAACTAAATTTCACTCTTTTTAAGCCTGTTTATAGTTTTCGCCCTTAAAAAATAAAAAGCTCCGGTTACGATATAGATTTGGAAGCATGCAAATCGATCTTTTCCAAAAAATTTGCAAGGTTTTGTCCTTTTTTAAGATTTATTTCCTGAACGAAGAGGTTTTATAGAGAAACCCTAATAATAAAGCCTATAATAATAATTTTCAAAACATTTTGAGATATTGTCTATAAACAAAAACCAATATTTTCTTTTCTGTCAAAAAGAAGTAAAAGAATACATTTTTGAACAATTTTACACATAGAGAGAAAATGAAGAAAAAATAAGAAAGCAGTAAAAGTTTTCTCTTAAAACCTGATATAAATATAGTAATGTAAACATACTAGACAATATGGCAGATCAATAACGTAAAATTTGTAATACCTAAGAGCTGAAATTTTTAAACATGCAATATTAATGTAAAATAATTTGTAAAAAATATAGGCAAAAAGTTCCCCATGGCACTGGTATAATACTTGGTTGTCTTTGTTCATTAAATCACTGGCAATAGATGTTCTACTCTATAGTTAATTCATGTTTGTCTTCCTCAGCAAAACGAGCGTTAATTTTGGCAGCCCATGCATTGAATTCAGCTTCCTAAAATCATGTATAACATAAATATAGAAAGTCGTTTTGATGAACTTTGTGTAAATCAAATACATTGTTCAAAACATTGTACAAATTTTAATGTTATAAATCTAAAAACAAAATGGAAGAAACACCCATACATTTTCACCCTAATCTAAATATGTAGCCCTATGTATTATATAAATACAGCCCTAAAAAGCTAGTAAACATTGTAAGAAATACTGCATTGTTCTCAGATTGTTAAAAAGCATTATAAACACCAATTAAATCTAGTCAATATGTACTTTAATGGACAATCAGAATATACTAAGGCATTGCCAGTATATCCAAAGAATAAATATAATTGGAAAGAAATAAGCTAGTATAAGTTAAAGTATTAACAAATCAGACACACATTGGAAGATTTTCCAAAAATTTAGCTTGGACATACAGGTAGAATGTTTAAAAACCTTATACTGGAGCATAAGGTTCCAAAAATCCAATAAATACCAATATAACTATATGTCTAAATAATAAATAGAAATATTAAGCAATTGAGATAAAACATATAATCAAATATCAAGATCTAAAGATTCAGAAGAAATTACCAACATACCTCAGATTTTGTCATCATATTTTTCTTCTTTTTCTTAGCTATTTTCTCTTCCTCAGCATCAACACCATCACATTCTTGTTTGTTTCTCTTTTTCTTTGGATATTTCATAGTTGGCTAAAACAAAAATACTAATGATGCATTTATTTGGAGTGTACAGACAAAGAACCTTACCAGTTCGATGCTGAAATTTACACCATTGTCTTGTTCCACATCTTCAAACAAATGAATATCAGCATCTGGAATTTCTTCATAGCTGTTATCAAGTATGGAAGGTAAAGCATTATCTAAACCTTGATCATTTTTATTTTTTGGAGATTCATCTTCATCACTTTTGTTTTCTAACTTCTTCTCTAGTATTAATCTTCTATAACTTCTTTGTAGAGGTCTGACATGTACTTTTTCTAGATTATTTTCTTTATCAATAATAGACATATTAGGAGAAGCCATCACTGGTTCTTTGCCCCATTTAGGAGTAGATATGGGTATATTTTGTGGCTTGGAAATAACTGAAAGGTCAGGGGATGCTAGTACAGTCTCCACATCCTTTTTAGGAGTAGAAATTAGATGTTCCTGTAGCACCCCTAATACTCTTCTTGGTTTGGCAATGTTAAACTCCTCATAATCAAACAAACTGGGCTCTGAAGGTCTCTCCAAATGTTCATTGGCACTATCTATAAAATCTAGCATGCTGGTTTGAACTGGAGGCTTTGGAGCTGGTTCTGGGCGTTTGTTAGCTGATAGTGCCTCTATTCTCTTTGCAAATTCATAATCAATCACCATTTCTTGTTGACTACTAGGAAGACCATTCTGTTTTATCTTTAGTAGGTACGGATTGCGCTTGAATATCCCTGGAAGTCTCCAAGGTTGTTGTTTCCTCTGCAAATAATAATTATATCACTGATCTACTAATCTACTAAGAATAACTAAGTATATGCACTAAGGTGGAAATGAAGAAACATAAAAAGACATAATCACTTACCCTA